>NC_090214.1:15455000-15532500 GCF_033026475.1 Channa argus
AGAAGCCACCATAACTCAGGGCCAGGCCACTTAACATTATTGTAAACCAAATATTTAATATTACAAGCCATAAACTAAAACTAAAAAGCCCTAAGTTCAGTGAGAGGCATCTATCCTCTCTCTCCTGCTCCACCTCACTTCTTCATCGAATCTCACTCAGATCATCTGTACAGTATATAGTATTTAATGTGCATTGTTTAAATGGGGTGTTTTGGTCTGTTAATTTCCTCAAATGCACTAAATGGAAGAACTGTCTGGTTCCGAGGAAGGAGAAAAAGATTAAGAAAACCAAGGGGATGGAAAAAGAAAGATGGATGGAAAAAGAAAGTGAGAGAACCATGACAACGAGTGAATGAGGCAAAAAAAGAGAGAGTAAAAGACAGCAGATTGCAAAATAGGATGAAGGCAAGAGAGAGGATGGGCTTGAATGATTTACAAAGCACTGAAAACATATTAATGTGAGAGGGAGCAGCAAAGCAATTTACCAAAATTGAGGAAGTAAGTGAGTCAGAAATAACACATGGATATTGCATTTTGGGGAGGAAAGCAGGGACGAGATGGAAAAGCTGAGCAACTACAAAAAAAATAAAAAATTGGGGAGAAAGAGGCAGGAAGAGAGGCAGAAAAAAAGAGGCTATTAGTGATTGTCTAGGTGATCAGTTCTTGCTGTCATTGCATCTAAGCCCTGGTGTAGACTGGAGTCAGCTCAAACATAACACACCATCAGTCACACACTAATGACTAGCTAGCTCAGTGTTTTGCTGTGTGAAAGACTGTGCACTTGATTTTTAATCTATTTGCAGGCTCAAGCAATCATCAGATGAATTTATGTGTGTGTGTGCATGTGTTGGTAAATTGAAATGTTAATTGGAACAAATTAGCTTTTATCTTTAATAAATTATTATTAATACTAATGCATCAATACAGAAAAATTGAGACTCTTTAGTATTGTTATTTCTCATATTGTCTTATTTTCCATATACACCTTAGTCTAACACCTTGTTAAGATTGATTTCAGGGCCACATTCAGCATGTCTAATCCAATAACCAATGTTCAGATTGACACATTGATATTGTTTTTCTATTTCCTGTGTAATGATTGTCTCTGTTGATTAGATTAACAGCTGTCAATGTGCCATCTTACAGCTGGGTCTACAACTCTTCTGTTCTGTGTCACCCGAACCTTTATTGAGACTATTATGGAGTTGTAGACGTATTGATTGGGAAAAATGAAGGGGATCTGGTTTATTCCAGCTGATTCAGGATTTCATGGACAGTTTTGGTTCTTAATTTCATCCACAGATGCTTACTTACAATGCGTTTTTGGATGTTAACCTCATCTGTGGCTTTGTACACATATACAGACACACACACACACACACACACACACACACACTTATCTTATTTACCACTCTCTCCTCAGTTTGCGTTTGACAGAAGTCTCCATAATTAGTTTGGCCATGGCTGCTCTGCAATTTTTAATGGGGTGAAATTATTTCACCGCATCAGCACAGAGGTTTGGAAAAGTTCATCCAACCACTCGATATCTCAAACCCCCAACTTTGTGACTCTGTGTGTCTGTGGATAATTGTGTGGCCACAGTGAATCTGTGTCTGTGTGTTTGTATATATTTGTGTTTGCTGCATTGTCTTTTTGCACAATGAATGTGTGTGCAGTTCTGTTTTGAATGTGATAATGACTTATCGATCAGATGACAAATTAACTCGTCAGCATGGAAGTCTGCCTGACGGTCGGCGAGTGACGTGTTTCTTTCTCTCACTTTAACTCTAACTCTGCGTTGCTCCTCTAGGTTCCAGTTTCACTTCTCATTGAGTCTTTTCCCTTTATATAATTCTCTATGTTTTTGTCTGTCAGAATGACAGACTTTGCCTGTGATGTGGTTATGCTGAGATGTCCTGTATGATTTTGTGGGCAGGAGTTAAAGTTTCATACTCCGTTAGCCATTGTAAAAGTCCCCACATCCTGTGTCTATCCCACTTTTCTACTCCTTACCATGTAACCACTGTGGAAGGCCATATCCTGCAGCAATCGGCTGCGATTACCACAGCTGTTTCCAAATCATTCCTCATAAGGGTGAAGTAAAGAGGTAGCAGGACTGCATTGCATAAAGCACTTTGAAAAATTAAGGTAATTTCCATCTTAAAAATGGGCTAAATCATTCGGCTTTCAGTGTGACTGATGTGCTGTATTCTTTTATGTGCAATGCCTTTCATGTAAGATCAAATTGCATCCTTTCATTGTGTCTTTGGATTTAATAATATGAAATGCTTTGTAACAAAGATGTTTGTGTAGAAGGCACTGTATAAATAAGCGGATTTGACCTTTTGAAAGCATCACCTTGAACTGGCATAAGTATGTATTAGGTTTACACTGATTCATGCGTTTCCATCTCTATAAAAGCCACAGCAGCTCAGCATCTGTCGAGACAATCGTAATACAGTATAAATACTGAGCAGACCTCATTTTCTAAGCAAATCTACATTAGGCATTTCTGCACACCGGAAAATCTAAATTGTAACAGAAAATGTTGATCTTTAGAGCATCTGTTGGGTTGGAAAGCCAGAGGACTTGGCTAATTTATTTATTTTTTTAAATAAACTTTGAAAATGGTTTTCTTGTGATTATAAGAAAGTCCATATGTGAGCTTGACAAAAATGTTTTTTTTTTTGGTTGGGTTTTCTTTTTTTTTCTAATTTTGTCTTGATTCTTTTCACAAAGAACCATTTCTGGCATTTCTGGTCTAATTAATAATTAATTGTAGGGATGGACACATGCAATAGTTTACTTGTGCCATTCTCTACACTATTATGTGATGTCAACATTGCAACTTGTAAACTGTTTTTAAACAATCACAATATAGTGATGATCGCTGAAAAGCAAAGTAGTATGTTGATCTGTTAAAACTGTTATTTTAGGATCAATTGTGCTCACATTCAAACCTCAACAGTTAACCTAAATGCATGTCAGATTGTTGGACGAAGTCCCACAGAATGATCCGTAGAAGGGACCTTGCTAAATTGCACACGTAATTCCTAATTTGTTACCTTTGGCATATAGTGTTTAGGCAGGCAACACAAGGTATGGACGCTTGTCCCATTTGCAGTCCAGGTCTGTAATTAAGATCTCCACCACAGCTGTATTTTTCATAAGAAGAGACACTTTTATCAAACCCATCAGGACTATTTTGTAAAATCATGTCCTTTTGAACTGTGAAAAAAAGAGTGCGACTTATGTGAAAACTTTGTCCCTCTGGGGTTGTGGAGGGGCTGCTGCTGTTGTCTGATTCCTCTAAAGGAGATTAATGAAAGGAGTACAAACAGAAAAGAAGGGGATAGACAGAGGGGATGAGAGAGAGAGAGGCTATGAGGGAGGGAGTGGACGGGTGGAAGGGTTGTAGAGGTGGGAGGTGTGTATGTGAGTGTGTGTGTGTGTGTGTGTGTGGGTTGGTTGGGGAGCCTTCTGTGAAGTCCATTCATGCCCTGCTGAATCAATGGAATTCTTTCTCCCTCTCTCTGCTTTTTCCCTTTTCTTTCACATTTTCTCATTCCTTCACAGGCTCTCTCGCTCTCTCTAAATCATCTGGTTGCACTCTCTCTCTCTCTCTCTCTTTTTTATTTGGTTTCTATCCCTCTCTCACCCTGCATTCCTCCTGTCTTGCCTGTCACGGGCTTATGTCTGTGATGTCATTCAGGACAAAGAAGCCAAGCTTGACTGGAATGTGAGACTGACGGAGAGAGAAAGAGTGAGACAGTGAGAGGGGGACAGGGAGACAGAGAACAGATGAGAAAGAGTCAAAGACAGAAGGAAACTTGGAGATAAAAGGGCAAATGTCATGAAAATATTCTGGATTTGTGTTTTCAATAAGTTATCTGCTTTACAGTTAATTAAACTTAGTAAAGAAATATATAAAAAAATGTTTAATTAATGAATGAAATTAGATTATGCACATTGCTTAGAGGTTTAGGAACGCAAGACAAAGCAGGAGAGCTGCTGGGGCAGCAAAGAGGGAAAGACAAAGATACAACCCGAGGCGAAAGGGACAGGTGCACGGTAATGTTCTGAAAGTAACGGGACAATGTTTGTCTTATTGACTCTTAATTAACTCCTTAAGACAGCAAGACTCTTGCAGTCAAAACAGATCCTGAATGCATCCACCATCGTGTAATATGCATTTCCAGAAGTTAAAAGTAAAGGAGACAAGGAATAATATGTAAAGTGTCAGTATGACACTTTTATTTAGAATAATTATCTAGAATCTAGAATGAGTCCTGAAATACTTAATCTTCCTGAATAGTGCCACAAAAAGAGAACATAACTAACTTAATTACAGAAATGAATCAAAACTTTTCTCTGCAGGTGGGACTCTGCAGAAATATAGATGTATGTGTTGAAATTAGTGTTAATGGGCCATGATGGTATGAATAAAGCCTCTGTTAAGTTACTATGGCACCAGTTACTGATGTGTTCTTTGGGACAATCCTCCTCAGAGGCATTATCTCAAAATGACAATGACATAGTTGGGATGAATGCATCAGGTTTCTATGAGAAACTTGTCGATCAATAAGGAAAAGGCATTGAAAGACAAAAAATTGAGGTCAAGTTGTGTGGAACTTCGAGGTCAGTTTCCTCTTAACTTTCTTTATTAGAGTCTGTTTCCATGGAGCACCGTACTTGTTGTGTTTTGAGGAACTATTTTGATCTTGCAGGGAAATGAGTGACAGTGGTCTTTCTCCCGACGCTGCACTGGAATGCATGTTCCCACATACCAGTGCTGACATACCAAAGTAACATACCCAAGTTCCCAAGGTTGTCAAGCTGCTGAATGAATAAACTCACATGGTTATGAATGCCTAAAATATCGTCTCTTCAACTGATGTCAAGGTTAGAAGAAAAGGGGAAAAGGTTCGACTTTTTAAGTGCTAGTAAAAGCAGCAGCAGAAGAAGAAAGGGGAAAGCATGTTAAAATGGGAAATGTGGAGAAACAACAGCACAGAGGAGTGCAAGGACAGGAAGAGAAAAAAAACCAGAGCAGAGTGAAATGGTAATGTCAGGGGAGAGCAGAGAATCATATTCATATTCTGACTAAGAAAGTCCCTATGTGTGTGTCCCAGGCCAGGAATATTTACGTCTGACCACACGCACACACATGCATGTGGAGCTTGACCTCTCTGCAGAGGCCTGTCCATCAGACAGACATGCTGATGGATGAAGCTGTCAGTGCCTGTGTGTCTCGCTTATCAGTCTGTCAGGTAGCCCTCTCTGTAGACCACACACACACCTACACACACACACACACACACACACACACACACACACACACTGAGGCACTTGCAGAAAGGATTGAATAACAGAACAGGTAAAGCATAAGCAGAAGAGAAAATGTAGAGATAGAGGAAGATTTTTTTTTAAATACACTTTCTTTCTGCCAGGACTGTCGAACAAACTCAGTGATTCTGTTTCATGTTGGTAAAAAAAGAGGAGGGCAGAGGCAGTGAAGTCCCTCGCCTGGTGGACTGAGATACAACGTATACTGATAGCAAACCGACCCACATGCATCAGTTTCAGCTACATGTACCATCACACACCAAGGATAAGCTAAAGGATAGCAAGGATAAAACAACTAAAGTGTTTTATTTAGTAAGATGCAAAATGTTGTTGTTGCCATGTTGGATGCTCCTGTTAAAGAAACATTGCATCCAGAAAGAAAACCAGACTTGAAGAGAGCTTCTTTGATCTCTTCTGTATCAATTCTTCAGACATTTCTTTTTCTTTTTTGGTAGTAGTGTTATGAACAGTATTCATGTTCATAGGAAACGATGTGATGTGCATCAGCACATCAGTCTAATTGAAAATACTGAACAAGTGCAGTATCATGACTTTGCACATACTAGCCCACAATGCTAGAGCTGTAAAGAGTGAAACAGGAAAACGAGGATCCTTCCATGCATTATCTTAACCTCCTATCCTGTTCGGGGACGCGGGGGGCTGGAGCCTATCCTCGATGTCACTGGGTGGAAGGCAGGGTAAACCCTGGACAGGTTGCCAGTCTTTCACAGAGCTGGCACAGAGAAACAGACAACCATTTACACCTACAGGAAATTTAGAGCCACTAATTAACATAACCTGCATGTTCTTTGGACTGTGGGACGAAACCCGTGCAAGCACGGGAAAAACAAACAGGCTCCACAGGGAAAAGCCACTGGCTGGCTGGTTCGAACACATGACCTGCCTGCTGCCTTGAAAATAACTGTAATTATATTCATAATAAATGCGTAGAGAATAATTGAGGATAATTTTCTACCTACATTTAGTGTAGCACCTGTTTATTTGGTGAATTGATCCTATGTCAGTGAAGTCTTTGAGTCTTTGATCATCAAAACTAGGAGCAGGAGAAGTGGTAAATCACATCATCATTTAAAGCCTATTTATGTGTAGGACTGGAAAAATACCACCTTTTATTCAAAGAGCCCTAGAGTGAAACAACATGGAAATGTGGTAACAAACGGCATTATACCGTAACGTAAGTGCGTATCTCACCTTT
Organism: Channa argus; assembly: GCF_033026475.1. Lineage (NCBI taxonomy): Eukaryota > Metazoa > Chordata > Actinopteri > Anabantiformes > Channidae > Channa > Channa argus. The sequence goes on from NC_090214.1 coordinate 15,461,563, forward strand.
TACTATTCACTGTATATTATGTATATATTATAAAATAAAGCATCATGAGTGATACCCAGAGGAAACGACAAAGCTCTCTCCAATTTTCCAAGTGAGTGTTTCTGGGGAGACTCAACATGCTCTCGTCCTCACTCTTCTTTACACTCTCAGGTAGTTGGCATAGGGCTGTGTGTGCGTGTGTATGAGTGTGTGTGGGGTACTCTCATATGCATGCCTGTGTGACTCACCCACTCAGCAGTAAATTCTGTTATCCTTGGGGGTCCGGCTGTGCAAGGATTACACTGGCATCACACTCTGGTTTTAAAACACAAACAAACACAGGTGCACACACAGACACACACATACAAAATCTTGCACACAAAACAAACACACAGACAAACGTGCTGAAGTATACCTGTGCACACATACACACACACACACACCGACACACATGGACAGCAGCTTGGCTTTGCTACGGCTCCGCTTTTCAATTTTCAGCTCAATTACATTCCACTGTTACCTATTCTAAACCAAGATCCCTCTTTCCCTCAGGACACACACACACACACACACACTTTTTTAATGGTATTGCATCCCACTTAAGCCCAAGATTGTGTGGCCTCCTCAACTTTCTCTCAAAGTGAGAATGATTTGGTGCTGTGGGGATTTTTAAGAACTTTCCTTTTTTTCAGTTTACTTTCTGTAGGAGAGGATGCTAAGATTTGAGGATTCTGTGTTGTATATACATGAAATTTCCTTTTTGGCTGTTGCAGAACAAATCTTGATAGAGCAAATTATAGTTAATGCACTGGCTAGCCTTTATATCCCCACAGCAAATGTCGAAGCCCCCCCTCTGATATACATATATTTTTTGCTTTCAAGGCTTAACAATAGTGCACCAACAGCGCCACTTCAAGGCCAGAGTAAAACCTACTGATATTCTAGCAAAGGAAATTTGAATTATAATCCAATATATATTAATTCATGAGCACAAAAAACAAGAAAACATGTATAGAAATTTCCGACTTAGTATATAAAATACGGCATATGTTTTATAACTAAGAGCTTTCTACATTACAACAAAGGCAGAAGTGAGGCTCTCTCTATATAGTGTATCTTCCCCTCGTTTCAGTCTGCTTTTAATCACATTCTCTGGATGGAGTATTGGCAGCTTGTGTTTTTACATGGCAACCAAAAGTACATGTTGACAGAGAACCTGGCAAATTTGGGACATTTTCCTCCACAAATATCTGTTTCAAAATCTGTTTCAGCACACATTCATGACTTCATTATAAACTATCTAAAAGAAACACTTAGTCCAAATGCACACACATCCAAAACATTCACACACACACGCACACGCACGCACGCACGCACACACACACACACACACACACACACACACACACACACACACACACACACTGTTCCTAATAGCATTGCAGGCGAGCATACAAAGAGAACAAACAGCCATGTAATGTGGCGGTTCCCTCTCATTGACACTGGGCTCTGGAATTCAACACCGGGGGGTGGCGGGGTTTGGGGGGGTTTAATGTGTATATGTGTGTGTGTATGTATACCATTATACCATCCTGTCAGATTAGCCTCATGATTAGCATTACTGAGAACTGACAGCAAGAGGAAGGAACAATGGGTGTCATTTATCCTCTTTTTCTGTCTTGCCCACTAACTTTCCTTTTTTTTCTGCTCTGTTCTTTGCTTTTAATCTATGAACCCACCCCACCCTCCAGTGTCTGCCTGCCTTGTACTTAATAGTGTAGTTCCCATAGAGCAGAATTTTCTATTTTTATCTTTTATTTATTTTTCTAAAAAAAAATAAATGGAAAAAAAAGTATAGTAAAGATATTGATAAAAGACATTATGTTACTGGAATATGTTAAACACACACACTTGCAATTGAACATGATTAAAAACAGTTTGGCTGATAAAATGTAATGATAGAGCCTTTTTTAAGCCCTGTAATATAGTTGAGGTGTTGAGTGCCAATATAGCTGTTTGTAATCAGCTAATGATAGGTCGTAGGTGCTGAGGCTGGTTGACACCGATGATGTGAACTAATCACAAAAAAAAAGTGGCTGAGGGGGATGTGAAACAGAGAGCACAAGGAATTGGGGAGAAAACATGATTAGAAAGAAAAAAAAACATGAAAACTGATACAAAAAGGATCGAAATGGGACACATAAAGTGAATGAAAGAAAGCAGCAGTGTACTCTTCCCTTGCCTCCGGCCTTTCTCTGTGACTCTGAGTGAGAGAAACTATTGATCTTCATGTGATATACCCAGTACTTGGTGGTTTGAAAAAATAACTCTACAACTGTGATCTTTAACGCAGGGACTGGCCTTTAAAACCCCACAGTGGAAAGTGTAAGTTTACAGATATACAGCCTCAACAGTATATGTGTGTGTAAAACTGAAACAGAATTTAATACACGTATCTTAATACATTTATACTTTTTTACAATATAGAGAGACAAGAACAGCGCCACCTGTCCTACACCTAGGACAGTAGTAAGGGGATTAAAATAATAAAAAGCATCTTGTGTGTGTGGTTTTTTTCCTAAATACTATTGTTGCAGTGCTTGCAACTTTAACTGTTGACAACAGATGTCAAGTGAAGTCTAAGGGTCACAAGCTGTAACTGCCATAGGGATTCAGAAATGTTGACTTAATCATGCTTCAGGGAAAGCATTTACAATACAGTAATCTATTCCCAAACTCTTGCATTTTGTCATGTCAAAAAATCAACCTCAGGAGGTGGAGTTGGCTGAAGCTATGGAGGAATAAAAACAGGAAAAGGCTGCACTACACTTCAGTCCAAAACGCTTATTCAGGGATCTGCTCCAATCACTAGACATCAGCTTCAATGTTTGTGTTTCTTTGCTGCTGAATTCAAACAGGACTCGAAGGAATGAGGATAGGTGCGATAAAAGCACCCTGTTGCGGTTGTGCCTGTGCCAAAATACTGCTGAGTGGAGTGAGATCACTGTTTGTTCCTGCACCGAACCATGCAGGCCGACTTCTACTTGCTTTATTGCCTTAATTTAGCTCTTCTCCTTGCCTGTTCTTGCCATCATGACTGTAAACGTAGGGACGCTTTCTCTGAAGGACGAGGCAATTGAATTTTATGATTACGCTATCTGCTTTAGAATCTTCACAGTAGGACATGTTGCAGCGTATTAGATGGGAAGCATCCTTTATTCTTCACGCTGTCATTTCCTGGCTGTGAAGCATGCTCTTTGTTGATAGGCAATAAATCACATCTGTGATGCACTGTGACCAGGTCATTGTGCTCTCAGCTGAAGTGACAACTTTAACAACTGCGGAGGGAAAAGGTCACATTCAATTTCAGCACACGCTGCACAAGATCAATATAAAATTACAATCCCTTTACAATATGTAATTAAGATCAGTTCTGTATTGGCGGGACGTGTCATTGAAGGGGCTCCGCACAAGGTTTCTGCCTGGCCGTTATATTCCAAGTATTTTAAAAATGCAATGTGAGGAGCAAACCATGGTTGTGTGGTTCTTTGGCAGATACACACAGTAACTTAGATACACACCAGACACACTGACAGAATGCCAGATGTCAGTAATGTAATGGTAGAAAGCTATTGTTGGTATTTTAACAAGGTGATCTAGAGAAATGAGTCACTACTGGCCAATAAAAATGTACCTTTTCATCAAAAATGTGCTATCAGCTTTCCTGATGACCATTAGCGTCATCCAACTCGCCAAAATCGTGTCTTTTAGGGAAGGGCAAAGAAGAAAAAGAATAAGGAAGAAGAGCAATCATCCACCAAAGTGTCCTTGAGTAAGACATTGAACTGTAAAATAGATGCTGTCAATGAACCAGGCCAGCTGCATGGCATGAAAAAATGGCTGAATTTGTCTGTGGAGTAGCGTCCTCTGCATTAGCTATACCATGCTGTACTGTGAGATTTGGATGAGTAGATACAGTAGTGTATTTAAGCAATGCCCTATGCAACACAGAAAGTATCAACATCACTAACTAACTGACACTGACATTATGTAAGCAGCACTGAGCTGAGATCTTCCAGCTTGGCTGACAGTGAGCCTGGCTTAGATCGGCTTGTGCGCAGCTGGTGTGAGGAGGACCTGATTGAAACCATGTAGCTCAAAGTCTCTGTGCAAACATTCCATTAGAATAGCATTAACGTATTACCAAGAACCACTGTTAGAATAGCCTTAAGGTTGTTGAGAACTGCATGAAGGTCTGATTCTTTTTGTTGTTTGGTTTTGTTGCTTGTGTACTGTATCTCTACTCTATCCCGCTTTACTTTTAGGCAGTCACAGTGTGTGTGCTGCTGACTCTTTGCCCTTTCTCTTTATCAGCCTGTGTGTATATCTAAAGGTTTCAGACTGTGCAGAACAAGCATTTGTGCCTCCACAGTAATGTGACACCTTTCATAACTCCATAAAGAGAACATGGTGTATGTAAAAAGACAGCACATAGTGCTCCTCCACAAAGCAGCCGACTGAATTCACAATGATGGCCTCAAGCTTTACAGGCTAGACATTTCTGAATTCTCCCTGTCTCTCTGCCTGTCTTCTTGTGTGTCTATCTATCTGTCCTGTCTAGCTTTGAATGTGACAAGTAAATTTAAAGGACTCAGCTGTTTCTGTTCAGACGGTGGGGATTCGGGTGGTACCTGCCTGTTTCATCTCTCTGTCTTGGTGAGTGATGGCAGTTAGCTGTTTGTGCATTTGGCAGACTGACACCACTGATTGGTCAATCCCAGCTTGTCACTCATTTGACGCTCATTGCACCATCATGGACACTGCAGCTAAGAGGCAATTGCCGTGGTAGTGACAGAGCCCCAGGCTATTATTACCATTGTGACATAGAGCTTTACCTCTTAGTGAGACTAGAGACATCTCCACTCAATGGCTTACACCAACTCAAATTTCTATTTTGCACAGTAAAACGCTAGCGGCTGCCCAGCAGTACTCTTGGGATTTTCAGAATGGCAATTTCTAGTTTCATTAGTGAACTGACATTATGCCGACCCCTGTAGCTTTCCTTCTCATTCCTTCTCTTCACCTACAACTTTCTCAGAGCGTCTTGTCCAACACCAGTGTTATGCTCCGTTACTTTACGCTTCACTGTGTTTCAGTAACAAGCATACATGTTGCTGAAATTGTCGTCATGGTCGTGTAGAAGCAGAAAAACAAAGGAATTTGTGTGTCTTCTGTTAAGGGCCATGTGTAAGTGTTAAAGATTTGACCCAGACACAAAACGTGAGTGTCAAGTTGTTCAACATGAAGCAAGGAAAGAGCACAGAAAAAGAATCAGTCTGCCGTCCATCACCTTCTCGGAAAGTGAAAGATGATGACTATTGATACCCCAGGTTTAGAGCTTCACCCTTTATTACTGACAATGTGACACTGTGCTGGACTCAATCCCCCGTTAGCCAAAGTGTTTGACCTGCTGCGGTGCCCCTGACAAAGAAAATTAATCCTTAACCAAGTGCTGTTCTGAGGAAGTGTACGACCATTCAATCCCCTAAGTGAAGAGGAGTTTCACTTTGCAAACACCTAAGAATCAGGATAAACAAACTCCTAATCATCTGAAACATTTTCAGATGATTTTGTTTCACTCTTTCTGTTCGTCCTTGACATTACTTACTTTGTGGTGTCAATAATTCAGCTGGAAAAAGAAATAAAGTGTGGATGAAGGTCCAGGCATGTCAGGCTACTACTTGAAAACTTTCTAGTTTCACTGCGATTATATCAGTTATCAGTGGAAATGTGCTCTTTTACCAACTTTCCTGAAAATCTTTAATGTACTGTCAACATGAAATAATAGTAACATCTGCTAACAATTAGGTAGCATGAAAGAAATGCCTGGCCTGCTGGATTCAATGCTACTTGTTTGTGCAGAGGTTTTGAGAGGTCAGGCACACTCAGAAGAACTACTCACATATGAGTACAGTATGAAAGTAAAATAATCATTTTGGATAAAAGGTTAGATAAATATGTTATTTGTCTGAAAGGCCAACTCCGGATGCCTTCTGAAGGAGTTGTAGCATTTGTTGCCCTCTATACTTTCCTAAGTAAGTGGACTATGAGAGAGAGAGAGGTGGCAAAAACAGCAAACTGATGGAAATTGTTTAAAATGGGAGAGAGAAAGCCGAGACAATCCTGGGTAGAGGGATCTCTGGAAGGTAAAAGAGCATGGTTAACAACTCCTAAGCTTCAGTTTTCATTGGTTTTTGTTTGTTTTTTGTTCAAATCCTAAAAAACGAACTAACTTTATAGATTTAAAAATTATTTCGTAGCTATATGAACATGCACATTCCAAATATTGAGAGAATTTATGAGTCTATGGTCGTGAAACCGTTTTGGTCATCCCATAAAGTGAACCGTCTTTATTCGTCAGAGGTTTATGTGTGGAAGGAAGCAGCTGAAAAGCTAAAAGAGTTCCTCAGAAAGTGCCTAAGGTGAGATTGTGTGAAGCTGCTTGAGAATGTTGTTTTATTTCCTGTGAAACGTAAGCTGTTATTCCCCAGCTTTGAGCAAGATTTGTGATGTCAGGTGGCTAAGTGAGAGTGTGTGTGTATGAGAGAAAGCGAGAGAGACAAGCCAGAGGGGGAGAATCTGAGTGTCCGAGTATAATGGTCGTCTTCCTGTGTCTGACCGCACAACTGCGGAGGTCAGTGCAAACCTTTCAACATCTCCTTCCCTCCTTTTCTTTTCTTTCTCTCTTCACCTTATGCTATCTGTCTGTCTCCCTCCCTCTCTCACTTATCAACTCCTGATGCTCTCTTAAGGTATTCATCTTCCTTTCATTCATTCACTCATCTCTCACACACGGCTGTTTCCAATTGGCCAAGATAGATTCCTGGAATGCCAGGGAATCATTATGTGATGGGGTGTACGTGTGGGTCTGTGTGTGTGTTCATGTGTGTGGACTCTTGTTGAGGACCAAGGACTGTTTGAGAGAAAGTACAAAAGCTTTGGAGGGTGATAAGAAAGATAGATAAAGAATGAAAGTAGAAAAGAGTGTGTGTAGTGAAAATGAGTCAGGAAGTTATTCTCAGTGAATGTATAAACTACACTGGAGGTTCGAAAACCAAATCATGAAATAGAATCTCAATAAAGGCCACAGCCTCTGACAAACACACACTCACATAAAGAATGAACACAAGCCGTTGCTCTTGATTTTACAATCTTTTTATCACTTTGCTTTTTCACAACTTTATTTAAAATTTTTGATAGAAAACTTTTCGAAGATACAAAATAAACTGTGCTAAATTGTAAACAGATATGAAATTATGTATAGCGCAAAACTAAGCTACAGCGCTTAGCTGTTTTACGCGTTAAAGCACTCTTTTACAAAATTGGCACTGATACGTAAACGTATAAAGAGACCTTCACTATAAATGCACACGCTGTAATAGCAAATGTATGCAATTTCAGTTACCTATACATAAAATTGCATATTCATATTACAGTAAACCCACTGTAATTGTATACAGTCACACACACACACACACACATACACTCACATTTGTGTACAGCGGCATAGCTTCACAGCACCAGATAAAAATATTATACCACAATTACATTACCGTTAGCCACGACAGCTGGTCTGGACAAAAAGGCACCACTGCGTCTCTGTCTCTCTATGACTTTGTGCTACAGTTTTATTTACATTCCTTTTTCTCCCATGACACATGACTAAGTTAATCTAAAATGCAGTGAGCCCAGTGCTGGCAGACCAAGTCAAACAGAGACCAAAGCCATCTGCCTAAATGAGTTATGCCATTCAGGGCAGCACAGACTCCAACAGGGATCTGGTTCTTCCCTGTTGGATTTATAATATGGAAAACTTGATTTTAAAGCAAATGAGATGTTCATGACAGACAGACGAATGGACAGAAGGATGGATGGATGGATTTGTAAGACAATTAGTTTGAAGTCTGTTTAGCAAAGACTGTGGTTTCTGACATTGTTTCCATGAAAGTCAAAACTGAATCAAAGGTGCACATAGATTCTGACCCTGGAAAGTTAGTAATTCTGTATTTTTACTGTACTGTTTGAATTTCATAGGCTCATACATGTTTTGTCATTATGAAGGCGGTAGAGGAATTGCAACAAGAAAAAAACGGCATTCAACTTTGCTTTATTTACTGCAAAAAACACGCAAGCACAGAGCAACAGAGAGGCTACTAACACATCCAAATAGCAATTACTACAGCATCTGCAGCCTAGCAACCAGGCCACTGGATGTCATTGTCCTTCATCACATTTGTGTGTGCGTGCATGTGTGCATGCGAGTGTGTGTGTGTGCATACTTCTGTTACAAAGATTCTGTTTTGCGACACCCAGAATTTTTGTGTGACAGATTTGGAATAGAGGGAGAATTGAAGAGAGAGTATGAGAAACTTATTTACTTGTTTTTCAAAAGTAAATAAGTTTCCCTCATTTCTACATTGTCTAAAGTAACACTCTGGCTGAGGGAGCTGTGGGTTGCTAAACATTGCTATGATTCTCCGTAGATTGGTGCTTGTAAGTCACACACACAATTTAATTGATAACATTCTTGAAACGGCAGCAATGTCGTTGAGGGGTTAGCACTGCTGCCTCACAGCTAGAAGATTGAGGGTTCGTGCCCCTGCTGGCCGTGGCCTTCCTGTGTGGAGTTTGCATGTTCTCCCCGTGGGTACTTCGGTTTCCTCCCACAGTCCAAAAACATGCAGGTCAGGTTAATTGGAGAATCTAAAATTGCCTGTAGGTGTGAATGGAGTGTGAAGGGTTGTCTGTCTGTGTATGTCTCTCTTTGGCCCTGAGACACACTGGCGACCTTTTCAGGCTGCACCCCGACTCTCGCCCAATGGCAGCTGTGATAGGCTCCAGCCCCCCATGACCCAAATAGTATAAGTGGTGGATATGCTTAAAATATGTAATCAAAACTTTCTTGAAATTACACTCCATCTTTATATCCACTTTCACTCCAATGTATCCTAGTAAATATGCGTCTAACCTGCTGAAACTGTCAGGGCATAACAAGCAAGAAAAGATTACAATTTTAAAACTGTGATTATGAATTTGAAATCAGATTCAAGTAAAAAGTCTGCAACAGAGCCAGGTGGCAGGGCCTAGAAAATGTTTCAATTAATTCAAGTGCTTTTTATTATTGTTTTGTAAAGATACACAAGGAAAGAGAAATATGGTCTCAAAAAGACTGATTCAATAGAAAATGTGCATGCAGGTGTTTTATCAACAGTCAAATGTCTCATTTCTTTTTCTTTCTTTTTTTGATGGTATTATAATTAATGAATATCCAGTAAGTTCAGTCAGTGATGTATTACCATTTAAAAGTAACTGAACCAACCACTTCTGCATGGGCACTTTTGTGCACTTGCAGGTGTGTATTTCACAGACTAACAAAGAGCAGCTTCAAAATCACATTCAGTCTTTAGCAATTCAAACCAGATGGTGAAAGTGCACTAATTCAAATACTATTTATTCATGAGCACTGTCCTGTCTGCCTCTGAGTCAGGTGATATCTCACAGGGCGGTTAGAAAACAAGTACGGCACATATACAATCTCATTTTCATTTGAAATGCTGTTTATTTGGTTTATTATTCCTACTTAGTGGCGGTTGTTGTTTTTCTTACAGGTGCATTATCTCTTGTTCTTCCTTTTTTATTTCAACCTGTTTTCCTTCAAAAGCTTTTGATGTTTTATTAAAACTGAAGCAGCTGAGTGGCGCTTTTTTGTTTATGTGTTATGTGCCATGTATCTGAAGTGTCTAAGGGCACATAGATCTGATGAAAGAAAGATGTCTGCCTTTATCTCATCTCAATTTTTTCATGCGTTTTTCCGTTATCTTTTCTAGAAACGGTCGCTTCTTGTAACAGCCTTTTTCTTTCCTGCCTCTAGATGCACCTGTTCTTTCCCATGCTGTTCTTATTTGCCTCATTCTTTTCTTTTTTCTTTCCTCGCTATTTTTGTCTGTCCTCTGGCATTTCCTACATCAATTGACCCAACGATTATTTTATTTTTCCATAGCCACTGTGGAAATGTTCAGTTTATAGTCTTCTGGTGTTTTGCTCATTGTATAACCACAAGGGCTACATGAATTACCTTAATAGTTCATCTAATAGCAGCTTAATCCTCTCTGTTAAGCAAATAAAATAAGAAACTTTGCACCCTGGATTTGTCTCCTTGTACATAGACTCCCAGGTTCTGGGGTCATTTAATATTGATATTTCAGGTCATTCTGGCCACCGCTCTGTCCCCCTGGAGGAGACCTGCTGTACTAACTGCCCTTTTAGGTGTCACAACAGTGGTTTGATTGACATCACTAACTCCCATCAAAATGAACTAAATAAAAGGGGTAAACACACCAGAGTTCAAATAAGCCACTCCAAACATGGCTGGCATGAGCACATGCTCATTCTATTGATGTCCGATTTCCTTCATCTGCCTATTAGCTTTTCCCTCGCTGCTTTCTTTTCTACACTGATCTTTAGTTCCCAACTTTGAACTCTTCCAAGTTCTTAATAAGCTGGTTTGATTGATTATGGCTAATTCTACTAAGCCTACAAGAACATCTGCAGCTCAGAATGTGTGCGTGTCAGTGTGTGTTTGTCCTTCCTGACAATGTGTGGGCATGTTTGTGTTCACCATTGTGTGTCCCTTTTGACTGAAGCTCTCAGATGAGGAGGCAATTGATTGAGATGGCCCCAATTAGGCTCTGTGATTAATTGAGTGTGATTGGATGTCGTCCCTGGCACCTCATTGTTGACGTTATTGACAGACTAATTAGTTGCCATGGTGACCACTTAAACACAGCTGATTGTGTGTGACAGTGAAACGACCCCATTGCGACCAATCAAGTCTAGTTAATGTGTGTGTGTGTGTGCGTGCGTGCCTGTGCATGTGTCTCTGGGAACATTTAGAGGGAGCAAACAACAAGGGGTGTTACTGTCTATCAAAGTAAAATTGGAAATGATTCCAAATTACTCAAATTTGGTTTTTCACCAAGAATGAAAATTTTATTGATCCAAGAGGGAAAAATTCTCTATCCAGGAATGAAATTAAATGAACCACTAATGCCACTTACTAAATGCTAAAAGCACAAAGAATTGCATAATGTCAATTCTAAATAGTCTGAGGCTAAATGTAAAACTGTTCTGTGGTCAGAAGAATTAAAATTTTAAACACTTTTTGCAAACCAAGAGGAGAGGGACCATCCAACTTCTTTTCAATTGTGGTTGTATACTGTAATCCTGCGTATGATGACCAATAAAAGAACTTTCCAACAAAATGCCAAATGTGCTAACCGGTGTTACATTACTCATAACACTGGGGGCAGGGGTTTAATAATCCTGACAAGTATTAAAAGCGTGAACCGTCAGTCTAAAGATCATTGATTAAATATGTGTCCTCCCACACAAGGCAACATTATGGCAGCATTCTCTCTTTCAAATAGCGACATAGGATTCCTCTCTATCTCTATCTCTCTCTCACAGACTGACCATGTCTCTCACTCTTAACTGTGACTCTAATCTGTATAATTTTGGTCGCATTTGCTTTTAGTTTCCTCCTTTGCCACACTAGCTTGCCATGGCTAATGTTATTTGGGACCTCTATTTAAATACTTCTTTCTGGAAATACCCTCTTCCTGGAAATATTCATGCAAATATAATACACATTTAAAATGGCATTTGTGTGGTTCCCACTGAAATGCCATTGGTGCATTTTTGGTTGTTGGTGTTGCTTACAAACATAACACACATGCAATGTTTTTACTGAGGCTCAGCAGTTCCAGAGTTACTGTGTGTTAAATTAGCAAAGCAAACAAAAACCTTTTATTTGGGATGTCATAATATTATTTATTTGTGCTTTATATAATGTCTATATTCCTGCATCCCTAAGTCTGAAAGCCTCTGTGAAACACTATTCTTATACACAGTCATGATACTGCTGACCTGATGCTAGTCTGTTGCCAAATCATATATTTTTATTTTTTTTTGATTTTCTTTAAAAATCACACTTTATCATTGATCACATTTTAACCTTTGATATGTTATATTTACAAATGTAAATTATTGTCTGGCTGATTTTCAGTGTTTAAAAATAAAAATGACATCTCGATTTTTGTCAAATACTGTTTTACCAACCAGTGAAGCACCATATGTAAAATGAAGCTGCATTTTAAATGTTGTTATCTCACTATGCAGTGGTGTACCAATTAAATATCTCCAAATACACAATGCAGAACCTTCCACTCTGTAAAGATTCCATTTTTAAATAAGCAAATAACATACATATTTGTCCTGGGTCACACATATTTTGCAGCAGGTTTTCAGTTTAGTGTTTTATTGTTTGTTTGTTTACTATTAAAATAGGTGGGATGCAAACCTTTACAACTCCCAAAACTGTGTGAGCAACATCAACATATTTTTTTCTTTATAAGTTTTATTAGAAATATAAATGCACACAGGGATTTAAAACACAAAAGAGCACACTGAAAAAAACAAGGGATACCTTAAATTTTAAAAAGTGGTGCGCAGTGACAATTATGACAAGCATAATCATAACTATGTAGCTAGTTTAACAATTAAATTTCTTTTAGCAACAAGATGTAAAAAAACGGTTGAAAAACTGAGAGACTTAGAGGTGTGATCAAGTTTGAGGTTTAAAGAAAATATAAGTTCTACTGTAAACTCTCAAAGAAGTTCCAGTCTGCACATTTCTAAATCTGTTTTATTAATAAAGTAAGTAATAAATATTAAAAATACACTGTTCACAAGTAAACAAATTAAAAGCACATTTAATAAAACAAAAGCAGAAACAAATGAATTTAAAGTGATGAGCAGTGACATTGTTTAATACTATATTGGAATCAGGATCAGGAATTAATTTTTTAATGGATAAATCTGTAATGAGGCACAGCTGCTTTGCTCTTGATTAATCCGTATTACTTCAACACGTTGATCTTTCCCTGTCTTTCTCTTGCTTTGCCCTGTCTTCTGTTCTCCAGGCCTCTTTCTTCAGTTGATATAGGTTTTAATAGCTTCTTGTTTTTTCTTTCTGCAGTTCCACCTCGGGAGCCCACAGTCACCTGTCGATCGAACACCTACCCCAGGGGATTCTACTGTAGCTGGCACCAGCTGCATTCAACGTACATCCCCACAGCGTTTGAAGTGGACGTACAGTAAGTGTAGTTGTTTTGTGCACAAAAAAGGAGCTTTTTTTATGGCATGCAAAGTTCACAGAGCACTTGCCGACATCTAAGGGCACAGCTGTATTGCTACGTTTAGCAAAGTTTGAGAGGGCAAGATGCAAAGTTATGTATGCTACCAATGGCCAAAACTACACCCAAAACAAGATTTGAAGGGTAATGCACAAGAAGTGCTACAAACCCCTCAGCCCCCAGTGGCATCAATTGGATATATTTTGGGCACTGTTTTTCAGAAGGCACAATTTTTTACAATATTTTAAGTATATCCTTATCTGATGTCCTTCCTGCCAACCCCCAGAAAAGTTATAAAAAAACAATAAATTCAGTCTATCCAATAGCAATTTTGCTTATCCTGTGGGGTGCTGGAGCCAATTCCAGTTGTCATTGGCTGAAAGACAGTGCACAGATGATAACTGCTGTTAACTATGCATCTAGTAGCTAATTTGTCATCCTAATTGTATGTCAGTTTGCCAAAATGTAAATAAAAGTAGGCAAACAAAAAAATGTCTGAGTTTAAAATCCCCTTATTTAGAGGACAAACAATTCAAGAAAGAATTGGCACCAGATAGGAACAAGATTTAGAATAGTTTTGGAATAAACCTGGGCTAGAAAGTACTATTCAAAACTCAAATTGTTGTAATGAATGTATCTAGTGTCATGTGACCCTGGGGCCCCCTTCTTTCCTCACAGTCAACAAAATAAAATAAATTGAATTGAACATTACTAAGCCAGACAACATGATGTGCACCAATGGAAAAATGGCATCTGAAAAATGCCATTCAACAAAAATTTGTTGTTACATATCAGGCTAATCATTTTTGTTTGCTGCTAATTACAGTGCTTCACTCTATGTAAACAACAATTCTGGGCAATTTTTGACCCGATGCAATAAAAGATTGAACATGCGTGCAATTACAGAAGTAAGTTTAAGAGATTATACAGTGTTTTTTTCCGCATATTTGTCTCCGGTCTCCTGAGTAATTGAAGCATGCAGAACAGAGAGGTATGAAATTATAAACATCATCAAGAGTAAGTGGGAATTAAAGAGTCAGATTACAAAGTGTTGGTGTGTGGATTTTGTTTTTTTTCAGTTGTTACAATCAAGTGATGACTTTTAATTTAAATGAAGCACATCTGGTATTTAAAGTTACCTTTATTGAAACCTAAAATTAAGTTTTAAAAGTACATTCACACTAATAAGTTAAACTTAAAAAAAGTACAGAAATTAAATGAGGTTGGAATACACAAGTCTGGCTTTGTCCCAAATCCAATATGTGTTTGTCTGAATAACATTTCCACACCACTTTGTATGAAGCTTCTTTAAAGCAGAAAACACAACAGCTTATCCACTCAGTCACATTCCTCTTTCCCCGCAGACACAACCAGCGGTCACTGGAGGTGCAGAAAGACTCGGTCCACAAGAACCGCTGCCACGTACGGTTTCCTGAGGTGTTCTCCAGCTTCCCCTACTATGTTAATGTGACAGCAGTCAATGCCTTGGGGAAAGCCTTTACCATCATTTCTTTTGAAGAGTCCAGCATAGGTAAGACAGAGAAGCTGACATTGCATGTTTTATGATGTTGTGTTGTTTCCTTTTCCGTTCTTTTTTGCTACACATTCATTCTGTGGCTGCAAGCCGCTCAAAGGTGGCTGGTGTTGTATTACCAATCATTAACACTAATTCCCCTTCACCATTTTTAATACACATTGTCAAAATCAGTGTTAGGACTGTATGTACGTATCACCAAATGAAATAGTTTAATTATTGTTCTTATCTCATAGGGTTCAAGTGGGACTCACCGACACTTTCAACATTTTAGAAAAAACTTTATCCTTATTCATTCAGGCTGCACTTTAACGCTTTTTATTAAAAGTTTACAGTTTGTTTGTTTTTTCTTTTTCGCTAAGTTCAGGGACAAACCTGAGAGCTTTTTCCCACACAGGCTGACAAATTTTTGGCAAAGCAAAAATAGGAGTAAAATGCCGAGTGTCAAAGCATCTCTTTGAGGATGCCAACCCCTGAGTAATGTTAATGCATTTTTTTGACCACAGATGACTGATTTCATTCACTTCTGGTTCCCTTCTGAGATTTGTTGCACACACAGCAATGATCAGTGCCAGAAAGACAAAGAAAATTGAAATTTCCATGGCCAAATAAATGTCATCCAGCTCAAAAGAGAGTGCACAGCTTTTTTTTTTTTTTTTTTTTTTTTTATCTAACAGCTTAGTCCATTAGCGAGAAACCCACTGACTGTGCACCCATGTCATTACCAAAGGCTCTAGATAATAAACACGCTACCTCTGAACCTTTCCTGCAGCAAACAGTGTTTAACTGAGGCTTGGCCAAGATGTAACAGCCATAAATCAGTGGTTGGCTTTCTCATTAAAATGTGCCAGATAATCCAAACACCAGCTGCCATAAGCACATTATACACATATTTAAATATAAAAAATTTGCATCAAAAGTTGTCTTTTCATTGGTTATTTTTAACTCGCAGCCTTCGTGGCCGTGTGGTAAGTAGTTTGGAGAAAAAAAGAAGTTTGCATTGTGAAGTTTTTTGTTCTCTCTCTGTGCAGAAGGCTACATTATAACAGCAAAACTCTTAGAATTCATAAGCGACTCAGACTGGAAAGCAGTGAAGAGGAGAAATTCATTTTAAAAAAGGAATGAGGAGCACTTTGATAGATAAGGAAAGTGCTGCCAGCAGTCTTCAGCTCTGTTGTATTGCTTAGAGCGTGATATGGGTTTGCATGACGCATAAAAACACACAGACACCAATGGGGCTGTGAGCGATTGTGTCGGTTGAGAGGGTGAGGTTTTAAAAAAAAAAGTGCGTGCGTGTGTGTGTATATAAGTAACCAAATGAGGCTGTGACATGCTCTGCCAAACCCTGGACACAGGACTCATGAAAATGCTAATGCTAGCCGGATTAGCGCCTTGGCTGTGGAAATATCCTTCAACTAGTGGTGATAGCAAAATACCCCACTGCTCCTTTCTTTGCCTTTGCTGTCTGTCTCATTCCTGCATGCCCTTCTTGTGACTTTGTACTTTTCTCTCGTCCCTTCTATTTTTCTTCCCCCCTCTCCTCTTTCTTTGCTATTTCTTAAATTAAATCTTATTTGTGTAACAAATGTCTTCCGTAACATAGTACTTTTCAGACTGAATGCTCCAAGTTTGTTTCTAAACATGAAAACATTAATATATTTTAACCTTACAAACGAAAAAAAAAAAGATCAGTGTAGAAGCAAAGTTATAGGGATGGACTAACATACTCTGGTTGGTTATAACAGGCAAAATCTGTGTCTCTGTGATCACTTTCTTTTTGTTAAAGTATAACTGACAATACATCTGTCTTTGATCACAAGGAGAGAAAAGATCTGTCTTAGAAAATGTGAGCTGACAGGTCAGAACTTGGCAAAAATGTTTTGAATTTGATCAAAAATGAGTGTGGAAGTTCTCCTCCTTTACGTGTCCCTGCTCTCTCCTTTTACTTACAGTACTGTGACAGTATCATAATGTTTGCCTTCTCTCACCCCTACTGTCTCTCCTCCGCTCATCATCGCTGTGCTCCTGCATTGTAAAAGTCTCTCTCATGCCATTCAATGCTGTAAGTCACATTTATTTCCAGGGACAACGAGGCAGATCGTAAATAAATAAAACAATTTCATGCTTCCTGGTGCATTTCTGAAGTCTGATTCAGAGTAAGACGATTCTCAACTGTCCTTGTTCATCCAACCAAAAGGTGGGATAATATTAAATGAGATGACATTGTGTGTGTGTGTATTTGTGCGTGTGTGTATGTGTCTGTGTGTGTGTGTAAGGTATGGACAAATTTTATTCCAATTTCATTAGAGGAAGTCCTCTTAGGCTGAAAGCTAGAGTAAGGTTAGGCTGAGGCCTTCACTCGTAATGGTTTAAGTTTTTATAGAATATGGGGCTGGTTAATTTGCTATTTTAATAGAATCTGACTGATTTGACTTGAAAAAAAACATATTCTCAGTAGCTGACACAGCTTAATAAAAATGTCCAGATCCTATTTACAGTAGTTGTCTAACTTGTAAATAAGTAGGTGAGACTTCACTGACGAGATGATTTCTTATCCAAGTCTAGTTACATGTTGTTGATTTAAACGGACTCCACTCCTCCCATACAGGAGGTTGAAGATCACCATCAGCTACAAAAAGCATCTCTTGAGCTGGCAGCAAATTTGAGGCAAAATAACTGCTATCATGCAGAAAACCAAGCAAGCGCAGCCGCTTTTAGGCTAATAGCTGATAAACCTGAGTGAGGGGGACATAATGTCATTCAGCTATAATGATTTTACTTTTGGAGAAGTTAAAAGCAAGATGCAGCAAAGTGGGATGAAAACAGACTTAGCGAATAAATGATGTGCTACATAGAGCATGTAACTCAAACCGCTGAGGAGACAAAAATCGCTACAGATGAAAACATTAAACAACCATGTTGTATTTTCCTATCATGGTTTTATTGCATTTCACAATACATTTAATAGCACCAAAGTGGGCCAAACTGGGGGATTTGCAGTACCAGCTCCACTAACTCTCAATATTTAAATAAAAACAGTGCATGGAAATGCAAGTCAATTCAAACTTTAAGTTTCCTGATTTTCTGGACAATTGTTTGGAATTTTTAAAAGATTTGGATGAAAGAGCAGCTAGTCTTGACTAGACCGTGCCAACACTGTGCTGCAACAGTTGTTTTAAAAGACTCACAAACGTTTTAGTTGTTTCATTCTCCTTTGTACAATGCAGTTAAAAACACTCAACCTCTCCTTATTTTTCCCATTAGTCCACTGTTGGCTGCTATCATAAAGCCCCTAAATAGATATCCACATTTTTGTTCATTTTGAAGAGGTCACTTATTTTTAAAAATATGGCAGGATAGTATAAGGAGGAGCTAGTACATTTTTCCCCACAGTCACACCTGGATATAATCAATGAAAGAAGTAGAAGATGCATAATAAACGGATCTTTTGCACAACTCTTACACTAGATGTTACTGATGGATGCATGGACAGTGGTAGCGATCAGAGCAACCTTTAATTTTTTTATTTTTTTGTAAGAAGTATCGCTGAAAAAAGAACGACCTAAAGTGACTGTTGCAATATAACACCGAGATAAAGAAAGAGGAGCAGTAATTTGGACACAGATTTGAGCAAACGGAGCAAAGAGAGGCATGATGGATGTTTTCTGGCTAAGCTCAACAAAAGCACCTCAAAAAAATTAAACCAATCTATATTTCCTGTTCTAGTTTGTTTGTTTGTTTGCTTGTTAACTAATTCATTGTCACTACATACAGTATATAAACATTTATCTCCACATTAAAACTGCTCTGTCTATATAAATTATATGTCAGTGTAGCAGACATTCTAGAACAGAGTCTATTCATCATCAGTTATGAATGTTAGCACTTTTCTGATGCATTGGTCAGAAGAATTTCCAGATTCTTTTAAACTCTACATTCAAGAGTGAATTTGCACCCTCGTTCAACTTTACTATTGATACAGTAGTAGTACTCAAGCTCTGGCTCAAATGTCTTGCCAGAGGTCACTAAAAGAAGGCTGTATTCATTATTCTTGCACCAGAAAGCTGATTTCTCAGTGTTTCAAGTCAAATGAATACTTTAAAAGCCTTTGGGACAATTCACCCATACAGATTACTTGTTTTGTTCTCTGCTTGCACATATTTTTCTTACTTTTGGACTAAGCTGAAATGGATGTGTAATTTTTAATTTTTCATTCAAGGTAGAGCAAGAGAGAGATTCTTGTCTGGGCTGCTGTAGAGTGTATTCGTGCATGTGCACACAATGGCATCATACATGTCTTAGGCTTTTTTATTCAAATTCTATTCATTTCCAGGCACTAAGTGTGCGTATGTTAGCAGACATGCAGGTTGTAATTGCAGCTATCCATTTCCTATTGTAACTGCATGTGTTTCTGGTTGGGAAAGGGGTTTCATGTAGCTAAAGTGGCAGTTCTGTGTGAGAGTGAACTGGGCTGGGTCTCTCACTATTATCTAAAAAGTACTAAATTGAGTTCACTCAGTTTCTCTGTCTGCATGTCTTTGTCAGTGGATAAATCAGTGAGACTGATTGTTTCTCATCTTCTCTGTCGCCTCAGTGTCCTCACACATTATAGATGTCTGACTTTGTCTTCACTGATTTCTTTCACAGATAACTTATAACAAAAGTTTCCCCAGCCTCCCTGAATGTTTATTTTCCACAGGAGTAAAATGCTACTGTTATAATAATAGTAGACATAGAATGAAACAATGCTTGGAAATAACAGAATCATATCACAGAGTTTTACTCCTTTAGCAACTTTTGTATTACGATTTCCTGCAGTATAGGGACTTTCCTGTCTGTTAAATGCCCTCATCTGTATCTCATTAATATTCCTCAAGACTTACGATAACCACAGCCTGAGTAGTGCTTCCCATGACAAATAAATTAATGTTTTAAAATGAAGGGATGGTAATTTAATGAAATTTTTTTTATTTCTTATCCACCCAACAGTCAAACCAGACCCCCCGGAGCGTGTCACGGCAACTCCGATCCGCGACAACCCTCGCAGGCTTGAGGTAACCTGGTACAGCCCCAGCACCTGGCCGGACATTGACAGCTTCCCTCTGAAATACTTTCTTCGATACCGGCCACTCATCCGAGAGCAATGGCAACATGTGAGTATGACGGCACTGTTGTTCTTTGGGATTTTGACTACGAAGACAGAGTGAAACAATGAGACACACAGTACAGTATGAAGGTACTGTATGTTAGTATTTTAAGTACACTACACTGTATCATAATGTATCACTATGTTATTTACAATCACTCAAGATGGTTTAAGAATTTAAGAAAGCTATCCTATGGACCCAACAAAATCCTCGCCACGCCGAGTTTCAGTAAATAATAACAGCATAACTTGCCTTACAAAAAACCTATCCGACATATGTAATGACTGTGCCATTAGCCAAAACCTGGGGCTTATAAATGGTCAAGAGTGTTTGCTCAGATATATCTCCATTACCAAAGGCTGTAACACTGAAAAACACCTGTTCAAGTATGATTCATTATTTGTAATTTGAAAATCTCTCGTGAGCTCTTATTACTTCTTTTCTCGAAAGACTGTTGTAAAGAATATGACTGGCCTTCCAACATATTGCAGATTAAATTTCAGCGTCTTGCAATAATATTTCTCCAGAGGAAATGGAAAAGTCTCTAGAAGCTGAAATAAGCCATAATTTTATTCTTATATATCATCAGTACTGCAGTATTGAGAACTGATACCCATCTCTATAGAGATGGCTCTGAGAATAGTGAGAAGGTCCAACCTGTAGCAGTTGGAGTTTGATCCCTGGTCAGACAGACATAATCGTTCAACTGCTTTGTGGTACAATATGTTACTGTATCTGACTATTTCTTGTGGGTTCAGTTCCCAGAGGGCTTCGTAGAGTAAAAGCATATGTGTTCACTATGAGATTTCTGGGATGTAGGCTCTGTCTAATGTCTTCTACAGCTTTACCTGTAGTTAGCTTTTTTACCTCACCTAATTTTACCTTCTGTTTTCTATGTAGGCTTTGTAATTAGCGTCATCTCCATCCAGGTTCTCACCAAAAGTCTGTGCTTTTTTAATCTTGAGTTTTTGTCTTCTGCACAAGTTGCATTGTTTAAGCTGTTGATTGCCATGCGTGTGTGTTTTGACACAAGAACACAAAAGAATTTCAGTTCTCACGGGATTACCCAAACATTCAGTCAGAACTGACCATTCGTTAGGTGTGTTGCCCACAGTGTGGTCAGTTGTCAGGTGTGTGCAGCAGCAGGCTGTCAAAGAATGAAATCTGTGACAGTTTGTCGAAACTGTCTTGAAGTGTGAACTGTGCAGTCTTTGAAAGTCTTCAGGTGTGTCCGGATTTACTTTTTCTATTCCTATATTTAGTCTTTTAGATCTTTCTTCTTCATATCTATACCGGAGATGAGCAAAAACTTAAGGCTTCCTTAGTTTTAATTATTCCCCAAATACTGCCCTATACTCTTTGTAATTAATCATCCGAAAATTGAACTACACCTATGTCAGTTTGATGTCATTGACCACTGAATTTATTTTAGGGTTTTAACAAAATAATCTGGTACAAACACAACAGAATAGTAAGCCACAGCAGAACTAAATTCCACGTGCACACGCATGCAGCAAATCTCATACACTTCGTATGTGTCAGAGTTACTTAGCTGCAAGCATTACATCTGTCCAAAAACCTTTGGTCGCACAATCACACATGTAAGACATACGGCTTTTTATACACACTCACATTCATTCTCACTCTCACACATGCACACACACACGCACGCACACACATGCACAGCAGAAGAGAGCTGAAGAGAGCTGTAATAACCTCAGATCTTTTGAGTTTTAAATTGTTGACAGCCACTCTCAGTTTTCCTTCTCCTGCTCACCACTAATCAATCAATAGGTGAAGTGATGCATAACGTGAAAGGTGGGAAACCTTAAGTCAATATTTGGATTGGATAAGATCACATCATTTGGAAATTGCATAAATATAGTTGATGACAGCTGAAAACTGCAGGGTTTTCCGTCTTTACAAGGTTCTTTGATGAATGTCTCTGTGTTCATGGTTTTAATTTTTATAGCAGTGATTGTGGTTTTTCAGAAGGGCGGATTCCTGCCCCATATATAAGGTGTTGAGTAATGTTTTCATTCCCACAGAACGTGTGCTGTCGAGTTAATAGATAAATATTTATTTTTGTGCATTTAATTTGCATGTGTATAATTATCCTGATTGTACATTTCTTTATAACAGAAAACTATTATTTCTATTTTAGTAGGAGAATTCAGTAACCTGAATCACTCACCTTATTTCCTAATTCAATAAAATAGGTGTTGCACCCACTGAAGTTGTTGCCCCCAGTTGGAGAAAGAACAGAGCCCATCAGACTTTTGAAGGAGGATTTAAAGCTCAAATTATACTTCCCACATCCATATAACCACAAGATGTAAATATTGCCTTGCCCCTATGCCCTCATCCAACATATTTCAACTTGAATACTGTAGTCTACATGCCAACAAACATTTGTTGTTACATCCATACACAGAAAATAAACACGCCTGGATCCACTTTGAAGGATATTTAGCCCTGTAGACATGGGGCAGCAGAAATCCTTTCAATCAAAACCACTGAAACATATTATTGCAAGTTAACCTACTGACATGACAAATGTTACAGTAACTGTTCCTTTTGTTTAGCGTTGCATGTGTTCCAGTTGCTTTTAGGTCCAAATAACCCCTCTGAATATACTGTAAGTGATGGGATTGATAATGTACCATAGTAGCACAATGTTAAAAACATATAAATTCAAGTGACATAGATCGTTAAGTTGAGTTTAATTAGGCTGCCAGTTTACCAGCTCCAAAGACGTTGTTAGTTATATCTTGAGATGTTGAATAGTTGTTTGTGTCGCTTACAGATTTACCTTCCAATGTATTCACACTGCAGAGCTGATTGAGAATGTCTCTCACATGTAACATTTTTTAAATGTGTTTTGAATCAGAAATGAAAGCAGTGGTGTGATCAGTCCAATCTCTAGAGGAAACCATCCATCCTCCTGAGGAATGATGGGGTGACTGGCCCAGATACTTAAGAGTGATGGGGACTGAGGCGAAAGGAGGAAAATGAGGAAAAGTTTTGAAGTAGAGATGAATGGGGTGAATCAGCGAATGAGAAAAATGTTAATGGATAGCAGACTAAGGCAGAAGAGAAGGAAGCAGTGTACAGTGTGAGGTAGACATCCTGGAGTGCATTTAGACTCAAAGTTATGAAGTGAAAAGGATGATTGAAATGTACACTCATGCATAACCAAGGATGAGGTACAAGCAACAGGATTATTGCATTTGACAGAGATGTGATGGTAAGTAAAGCATATGTCTGAGACTATGTTACTTTAATATAAAAACTAAAGAAAAAGAATGGATGGTGCGTGAGAGCTATAGAGAGAAAAAGAAACATCGGCATATGGAAAGGAGCATGATTAAACGCGCAGAGCCTCAAATAGATAAATGGATGAGAAGCTTGAGAGACGGGAAGAAAAAAAGGAGCCCTAGAGGCTACTTTAAAAGTGATGTTTCATAAGCTATCAGTTACAAGGTGTTTCAAGTTAAAGGGAGATAGATGAATGATTCCAGGGAAAAAAGGAAAGAATAATGAAGAAAAACATCTGGCAAATGTTAAGGTGTGAAATAGTGGATGAAGTAGAGAAATGGAGTGAGGGAGATACTTTAGATTGAACAGAAATAAGGTGGAGATCAGAATTGCACAAAGTAAATTTAGACAATATCTTATTTTTAGGTCAGTGGCATAACGCAAAGACATCTGATGATATGAGAATGATCCCCACACTGAGTAATCATTTGTAAAGTGGTGTAGGAATGAATATAATGAATAATGTCAGATGCTTTCAGAGATTCTTACTTTTTTGTTGCCAAATTGTAACATTTGCATTGTGTTCAAATAAGGTTTTAAATGTTGGTATGGAGGTGTTTATACTGTCAAAAAAATCAATTAAAAGTGACAGAAAAGTGACTCATGAGATTATGTGTTGATATTCAACATAAACACTGGACTGAGGATTATTAGGTTTTACATTTTAACATTACATGAGTTAAGAACACATGTTCAAGCTCCATACTATGTATATATATTAGCTCCACAGAAAAGGAAAGAGTAATTGGATGTGATGGCTATGTCTGCATCCCACACCCACTTTGTGATTATGGATTACGGAATCTGTTGTCCAGCCAGTGTTACCAGATGTCTGTAATTTCACTTTTTGTGATTATCAGTTCTATTGTGCCTTATGGAGTTTCATGGTGAGGAAGAGGATGACCTCTGAGGTCACCCATGGCATCCAGCAAGATGTTTCCCAGGTGTGTTTTCTCTCAGTGTTATAGACATAAATTCTGTTCTACTCCTTCGCACATTTGCCTTTTGGTCAAACTTTCTTTGCTCGAAATGGTTTTTGAGGTCAGTTATTGTAAAACTCAGTCTTGATAAAAAAGCACCCTTGATTGTGTGGTGTGTGTTTGGATCTTGCTGATCAAAGATGGATTTTTCAATTACTGCCAGAGGATACATTTGTCTTAGTGGTGGTAAATGTGTACTGCGTTTTTGTGCTGGCTGTCTGTTTGGTCCTACATAGGAGTACTTGAAAGATAAGATTTTATGATGTTTTCGAAAGTGAAATGGGACCTTGTTTGAGCCCAGAGTTTGATATGATAAAATACAAACAGACATGGACATGACTACAAGTCAGTGCTGTACACCGGTGCATTTTCTTTTAACGTATATAACATAGTTTAGAGATGTGCTTCTTAAAAAGACAAAAAGATTGGTTCTTTCCTTTTGTTTTGGCACCCGGTATGCTATCGTTCTGCTTTACCAGAAACTGTTACTGAGGTGAAACAAGCTTAGTTTCAAGGCATTAACTCCAGAGGGCAAGGCACACTGTTAGTTTACGATGCTGGTGTCTGACCTGCTGCATACTCACCAAACTGGAACCACAGGAAGCTAATTAAAATCAGTGATGTCGCCCTTTAAGTGGGTAATCACAAAGTGTCACAAGATCCATGAATACCCTTTGTCACTTGAACCTCCATAAGTAGCAGCTCTCTTTTAGTCTGTAACTTAAAGAAAGGGGAGGCTTTTGATTTATTTTTTGTTTTTCCCCAAGGACCGTCTGCATGACACTTTATTTTCCACTTCTTTTATATCTGTACACTTTCCTGTAGCCTTGTGCTGGGTTATATCCACCCACCCTTACACTCCCTTCACTGAGATGTGAGATGTGAACTCAAACCCTCACAGCAATTAAAGCAATGGTCCAGTAACTG
Source organism: Channa argus (assembly GCF_033026475.1). Lineage (NCBI taxonomy): Eukaryota > Metazoa > Chordata > Actinopteri > Anabantiformes > Channidae > Channa > Channa argus. The sequence continues at coordinate 15,486,701 of NC_090214.1, forward strand.
TGATAAGAACAATTTCAGATTGCTCAATATTCTCTTCATGCTGTGAAACTGCGTCTGCTATGCTGTAACTGCCCTCTGGGGACGATGCTGAACTGCAGTCAACTGAAAACATGTTTGCACCAAAAATGCAATGAGCGCATGAACATACACATGCAGAGTGAGTACACAAACACAAATGTGGTATGCATATCAATAAATACACACGCACACATCTTGAGTTACAAAGATTAATATACATTACATTTACAATAGAGGGCAGAAAACTGTTTGTGGTGGAACAGACACAAACACTGAGAAATAGAACAACTAAAGGAATAAAGTAATAAAGCAGCCGCAGCAGAGAACAGAGGAGGACTTGACATTTTTCTTCCTTTAGTCTGGCTCTGCTTGACCAACACAGCCTTAGCTTTCCATTCATCTATTTATCCCACATTTTCTTCTCCTTTGTCCTTCTGTCTGACATGCTGCATCCACCCTCTCTCATCCATCACCCCCGTTCTCTCATCACCTTGCTTTCTTTGTTGCCTTTCCTCCTTTTATCATCTACTTTTTACGTCACGCCTTCATTTTTCTTTTTTTCTGTTCTTCACTATTGTTCTACTTTGCGATCACAATCTTCTACTTCTGCCAACACATTGTCTTTCACTCTGCATTTATTCTTTGTGTATTAATCGTCTGTGTGATTTTGTGACTAGTTTCATAAACGTTTCATAAAAGTAGGATGACAGGAGTGTGAAATGTAAACGATGTAAAAGGCAACTGAGCAAAAAGAACAGGCATCATAACAGAGAAACTGTGGTTTTTAAACACTCACACATATCAACTAATTTCTTGGTGGAAATTTGGTGGGACTGTTGTAACTCGTGGTGGGAGTGTAGCTGCATCTACACGCACCCTGGTGCTGCCTATGTTTGTGGTGGTGTTTTTGAACTCAGTCTGACACTGAATGCCAGATCTCTCCACTCATGCCTCATCTTTTTCTCCTCCTGACTCTCTCTTTTAATTTCCCTACCTGTTCCTTTTTTTCATCTTCCCATTTCGCATCACCACTCTTCACCCTCTCAGCAATCCATAGTTCTACCATAACACTCATATTCATCAATTCATCTACCCATCCTTGCAACACCATCCATGCATTAAGACAGCTATCTAAGCATCCATCCCTCAAGCTACCCATTTGTATCTATGAGTGCAAATGATGAATGTTGAGACCTTGTTTGTGCAAAACCTCCTATCTAAAGGACACTGCCACGGACAGATCATTTATCAAATGCCCTCACACATGCATGCAGGGCAGATACAGTGCCGTCACATAACAACGGCGTTTAGTACGAAATCTAATAATAAAAAAACTATACAGCACATCCGTTTATTTAAATCTCATTTTTGTTCTCATTGCATCAGGCACGAAGAACATTTTAAAAACATTTAGGTGAATATAAATTTATAAAAAGCAGCAAAGAAAATAGAAGGATAATATGAACAGAGACAGCAAGGGAAACAGCATGCATAGATCCACGTGCATATTTTCCAAATTGTCCTTGGTATATTTCATTGTTTTCTTTGTGTCCAAGGGGTGAATGAGGATGAACAGGGCCAATGTCCTCTCATCTGCCTCTATTGATTTCTATATCACCATGTCAATCTTCAGGCTGTCTTCTCGGCTGTCAGGACACACACATAGACCTCACTGACATCGTCTCAGGGCTGCTGCCTTTTGTCTAAAAAGGTTTTGATAAAGAAAATGTGGCAGGAACTTAATAAAAGCTTGTTCTGATTTGACAAATTAGGCCGACTTATGTTTCTCATCGCAAACGTTTAAGCAAAGCGACAAAGAGATCTTACAAAGAAAATTCACTTTTAAAATAAATAAAAAAGAAAGAAAGAAATGAGCACCTGGCTAACATAAAAGATAGTCTACCTTGGAAAAGTGTCTGTCATGTGCGCAGCCTTACTTTCTACTTTCTTGAGGCCCTTAACAAAAGTTTTGTTACTCAGAAACTCAAATTCTTTTTTTTTTTTTTTTTTTTGGGCCCAAAGGCAACAACTTTAAATGAGCTATGCCAGCTGTCATTGGGCAGCATCGATGTCTATGGAGACCAGTGATTTAGCTGGGGTGCAGCAGTTTCAGCACTCATCATGTTCTGTCAGTTTCAGCTTTTATCGTTGCATCGCTCTGGGGGCAGTAACACAGGGAGATCTTAAAAAGATTGTTATCTGGTGCTTTGTTTCAGTTTGAGGCTTTTTGACACTCAAATAAGGAAGCTGCCAACATTTTACAGTGTTAACTACTGTATATGCCAGCTAGCTGTGTTGGTCTCTTTTTCACTGTCTAAGCTGAAAATCTTAAAAAAAGTCATTATGTACCCCAGCCCGTTAACACAATCCATACTCTATAACAATTTGTATTTTTCTATGTGTGTTTGGCATCTTGTGTATGTTCCAAACTATTGAACGTTTTAACATCCACTTACAACAGAAGTCATGAATGTCTGACTGTCAAGACAACACTTGCACATAGCATCATTTTCCAAAGCTTGAAAGTAATCACGGTTGGAAAAAATCCCAGATCCAGGTCTAGTTCATTCGAAGTCAATCTGTACATCAACTTTCAGACAAATGGATTGTGATTTCATACAGCCAGCCAAATACATGCCTAATTTCCTTTAAACAAAGTTGCCAGAGCTAAATTCTCCATAAACAAAGCATTGACAGGGCATCAGCTCATGCTAGATGAGCTGCTCAGTAAGTAAGTTGAAGTTTTGATCCCAGATACAGTGCTTCCATAATCAAAGGTCCTGTACCTCACATGTGTTTCCCACATGAAAGTCACAAGTGTTTGAATGTGTGTAAGTGGATGAAACCATTGAGCATGAATTTATTTGGAAGTTTCTGAAAAAGAATAATTATATTATATTTGCTCACCATTGACCCAGTCTCATCCTTCCATCAGTTCTCATACTATGAACGACCCTCATGGGGCGATTGGTTAAATTAGTTATTATTTATGACTTTTTTGACATTCTCCTTCAAATAGTCAGAGTGGTAAAATACTGAAAATGTAATTTGTTCAGGATACAAACCTGGGTATTATGAGCAGAAAAAGAAATCTAAGAACCTTTTCTAAGTTGGTAAAAAAGATTGAGCCAGAGAAAGGGACTGAATACTGATTTAAATTTTGATCCTCTATGACACATCCATGTTTGACATATTTGACAGAGTGACAGGATAAACTGTAGTTAATGTAGAGCCACCTCCAGCACTGTGTTTTGAAACTACCACACGCCTTTTAAGGGTACAACATCTAGTTTGGGAATTTTGAATTGGCTATGGGGAGACAGGGGAGGGGGGTTAGCTTCCTTTTACAGTAATTGCTGCTATGGAGATTGGGGCTTCAAAGAGAGAAATACTGTCTGACAAATTACTGCTGGACCCAGTGTGTTTTTTTTTTTTTTTTCGTGCATGTGTGTGTGTTCTTAAATGGAAGTGTGGTGGAAAAATGGGAGCTGTCAGTCAACCTAATGAGACCAACCTTCTCAGTGCACACACACATACACACTCAGAGCGCCATCAGGCCATTGGAAGTGCCATATAATTGGGTTTCCTTTCCAGGACAACAGACATGCTCACTGGATTAGATCTGACCACTGACGCCAATTCTCCCATGTCCCCCGTTCTCTGCCTTTTTTTTTTTTCTTTTCAGTTTTTCTGACTATTTCTGCTTCTTTTTTGCATTTTCTTCCATCTCTCTTTATACAACCTTGTCATTTTTCCCCAACTGTCACTTTTTTATCTGCATTTTGTATTGCATTCTCTTCTTTTTGTCACTGTTGTACTTATTTCCTTTCCCTCTTCACCTATGACCTACACTACATCTATCCCTAGTATGAGCTGCAGTCTTTGGTAATCATAGGGGTCCGCTGAGGTTTTTTCTTTTTTCATTTCCACAACCCTAAAGTGAAGGAGACAAGACAAACTGATTAAACTTTATTGATCCCAGTGGGAAATTTATTAGAAGTTTTTGCAACAGTAAACAGAAGTGCAAGATAAAATATGTCAAGCCAGATGAGGAATGGAATGATTAAAAAAGTTATTAGAAACAATGGTATAGGTGATCAGGAGCATGCAGAAAAAAATTGATGTTCTCTTTTTCTCACAGTTCCTTATGCAATCCCTAAGGAATGTTCACATCTCCTCTCTCTGCCCCTCATTGTCTGGATTTGTGTAGAAGCTCTTTGAGAGTGTGTGTGTGTGTGTGTGTGTGTGTGTGTGTGTGTGTGTGTGTGTGTGTGTGTGTGTGTGTGTGTGTGTGCTGTAGCTATGAGCCACATGCATGTGTGTGTGTATGTGAGAGAGAGAAAGAGAGAGAGAGAGAGAGATTGTCTTCCTGACTCTACAGTTTCTGTTTTTTTCTGGAGTCTGAGTAGATGTTGTATTTTGACTCACGCATAAGGACATTATTAATAACACAATGTTACCAAACTCGACTATCCGTTTTGCATATTTTTCACTGCAGCTATATCATAAATAAAATAGCTAATGGGCTTTACAGTTAGTGTTTTTTCTGCAATAATATCAGCAAGAATTTCTCTACTCATAGTCCACAATATATTGTAAATAAATTAACCAGAAATGAACCAAAATACCAAAAGGTAAAATGAAGGCTGCTGTTAACACTGTGGCTTCTCTTTAAAACTGAGAAATAATCCAAAATCACAGCCAAACTTCTTGGGTTAGTTAGCAGTTTATAGTATGTGCAGCCTTGTTAGAATAAGTCAAGGGAGAGGTTTGGTTAATGAGTCTGTGTTTACTTACAGCTGCATATATACTGTACTATTACAATTCTCTTGTTAAAGAGCAAGCAGTTTTTGAATTTTGGACCAAATCAAAAGTTGATTCCCCAGAAGACTCCTCATGAACCTTTTTTTCACTGTAAAAATGTAGAACTTTTAGGTGTGCTGCTCCTCATGTGGATTCCTGCAACATGACCCAGGGCTGCCATCTCTGTGTTGTCCAGTTTTCCAGTTCATCAAACACTGATCCTCACATATGTTGTTTACACCGAACAAACATATGGTGTTTATACATGAAATGGGTAAATTTCTCAAGAGTTTAGTGAAAATTACTCTCAAAATAGAGTATTTTGTGGTCAATCCATTTGGGCAGAATTTTTATTATTATCATTATCATATTACATCTCTGGTCTAGTGAGTACAGTATATTTACACTGAGTCAATGAGACTGATGATTACACCAAGGTAAATATTTGGGTGTTGTGTGTGTGTGTGTGTGTGTGTGTGTGTGTGTGTGTGTGTGTGTGTGTGTGTGTGTGTGTGTGTGTGTGTGTATGGGGGGGCGGGGGGTCCTACACAAAACAAAATTGCAGATTTATTAGTTTTTATAAGTGCTTTTTTCTCATTTACAGCTCTAAACAACTTTAATTTACAATTTGTCAGCCTTGCTGCACATATGAAACATGCATGGGACTAAACCCCGACACACATACAGAGCAACAAGTAAATAAAAGTCCCTTCAGCGCCGCAGCACACACGCTTGGCTGTCTGATCTGATAGTGTTTTTTGGCAGCGATAGCAGATGCCTTTCCAAAGTGTATCTCCTCCTTCTATCTATCTACCACCACCACCCGCTTCCATGCTCTCCTTTATTCTCAATGCACTCCCCCCTCTCCCTCTACTATGTGATATTAAGTGCTGCTCTCACTGCTCCCTGTTTAGCAACTTGGCAGCGCAGCAGCACATCCATCTCCCTGGAAATGTTTATCTGCAAGCTGTTTACGCCACATACTCCTCCACACATACACATATAGTGAATTCATACACACATGTGCACAGGAGCTCACGCACGCGCGCTTAAGTTCCAGTTCTGCCTTGCAAATCCAAACAACAATGCAACAGACATGTTCTGACATGAGTGTAAACATGAGTACAAAGAAACACAAACGGAGAGAAGCAAATTTTCCCAGACTGTACTACATGCATGTTCTTTTTCTCTCATATCAAATGCAAGCACAGAGATACTTGCACACACACATGTAAAATGATAGACACAAATAGAATCAAACAGATGTAGTGTACGTTCTTGTACGGCGAGACTTTAACAAGCTTTTACACCATAGACATGTGTGCAAACACACACATGAACGCACACATACACATTGTAGTCGGGCAGGAATGTCGATAGAAGCTACAGTTGGATACGCTGGTTGGACTACATATAAACAGTGTCCGCACACACCACTGTTAATACACACATGCATGCACACTATAATCCACACGTGCACACAGCTTTCAATTAGAACATGAAAAAGACTTAAGAGCGGTTAGGAAGAGGCTGTGAAGATCAAGGCAATGTTAAAAACAGTGGGGTCAACTTTACAGGGAGGATCTGCAGTCAAAGAGATTATCGGGAGACAGAGAAAGCATGTTGGGATGTAGATGGGATTCATTTTTCAGATCAGCTACATATGTGCACATCTTGAAGAACTAAAAGCTAATCTTAAATCTAAGGCTGGGTTATGGATGGTGGTTTATAAAAATTACACAGTGGTATGATTTTATTTTATTTTTTATGAAATCACAATCTTCTCTCAGCAGCTGTAAAGCAAGTTTTTTGGTTCATCTTTTAACCTACTACTGTGTTGGCCCTTTTTGCTCCACTGCACCATTGCTGAAGGTTCACATGGTTCATTAATATTCACAATAAATTCTAACCAGCCACTTGCTCTTTTCACAGTGTTCACAGCTAACAGGGTCTAGTTTAAAGCAAATGGGATCCTGGCACACACCCAAAAATGTATGCACCCATGCTTGGGTGTCACCATTTAGCCCAAAAGTGCAATTTGGATCTGTCACCCAGTAATAGGTATAGAGCATGCAATATACTGTTGCACAGCCTATTTCAAACACTGCTGTAATACCTGCAGATTTCACTTTAATTACTTAGCAAGCATTCAAACAGGGACACACCAGAATAATGACATGTATCTATAAAGATTAAAAGTTTGCTGCTGTAAATGCACCCACATAACCTGCACTTAACAAATAACAACACCGGGATTGTCAAGATAACCACAATCAGCCCACAAATGATTATGTTTGTGTTATTAAGTCACCTGGTTACTAAATCACCTGGTTTGTGGGGACGCACAGTCACGCAACAGGTTATGTGTATGGTTTTATTTGTGTGTCTGTTTGCACAAGCAGATTGCACAAGGCAACAGGCATGTCATTAAATCATTTGGTTCGAGTTCAGGAGTAGAAAAGACAGTACCCTCCTTCTCCCTATTTTTTCTTCTGCCTTTCAGACACAGGCCAAAGGCAAACACACACACACACACACATACACAAGACTAACCGTAAATTACATGGAAGCAGCAAATCATTCTCTCATGCAGTCCTCGGGTGACTCCAACATTTAGTTCATTCTGTTGAGCTCTGCAAATTAAAGTGTGCACAAAAGGCTTTCAAATGTTGGCATGCATTATATCGTGTTATAGAATTATGTAGCATTGATGCCAAAGCTTTCTAGTATAATCATCAATTATGCCCCTGGTATTTTGCATGCATGTCTGAGTGTTGGTATGTGTGGTGTGTGGAGGCTCCAGGGGCAGCGAGGTTCAATCGTCGCAATAGGGAAATGCAAAACTATAGAGGATAAAGCAGCAGACATGACCTATTCACAGAATAATGATGAAAGGTGTGTTGTAAATAAATGAGCAATGAATAAAACTTGTGTACTATATGACACTGTTGAATCTACCCACCATAAAACATTAAAAGCTCAGGCTCGGATTGCTTTGCTTGATGTAATTTATGGATAGAGCTATGTGTAAAAGGTTAGAACATGCAGACCCAAAGTTGACTTAAGACCACATGACTACTTTCATAATTCATGATGTTGGAACATGACATATCTCTTGGGTCATAAATCCCAATCCAAAATCTTTGTATGGTTGCAAAAATGCATCAGTTTTATTAAATAAGATCTTCTATTGGCTATTTAGGTGGAGCTATCTGACAGCACCTTCCACACCATCACCGACGCCTATGCTGGGAAGGAATACATCATCCAGGTAACATATTGACAGTTTTGTACTTTCATAAATCAAATATGCAACTTTTAGGAATCAAGCGCAAGGCTCAAAATCAATTCAACTGGGGATTAAATACTGATCACATGCCTTATCTTCAAATGCGCTTAAAGAATTCTTTTATTAAAGGGTAAACCATGACTATTGTTAAAGCTTCAAAAGCAACTCAACCTAGCACTATAATGAGGCTAGGTTTTTAAAAAGTTAATTTTTGTTATTTATAATGGACCTAATGTCCCAATAATGACAAGTTCAAGTTTAGGGAAATATTGTTTGTGTTGACAGAAATCTAGATTTTTCTGTAGATTATTGTACATTCTCAGCACCTTTCAAACTAGATTTAAATGTACTGCCTAATGCTTTTTGCCTAAATACTTTCTGCTGTCCTTGTGCTCAATAGGTGGCTGCCAAGGACACTGAAATTGGGACATGGAGTGACTGGAGTGTCGCTGTTCATGCTACACCTTGGATTGTAAATCCTGTGCCGAGCACTCCCACAACTGAGGTGGACTTTGTTCCCGGTACGTAACAGCCTCGTTTTGAGTCTGAAACCTTCATTCCTACTTGTATTTGTATTGTATTTGTATTCAGGGTTTGTGTTTTTTTTGGGATTTCTACATGTTGTTAAATGAAAAGAATTAAAGTTTTTTGGGTTCAGACTTTCTGAGCAGAACACTGAAATTTCTGAAACTAATAATCATTTGCCACCATCAAGGCATTTGTCATGTGATGAGCTTACTGGGATTGAGGTTTTCCAATGTTTGCTGTTTAACTTATTGTAAAGTAAGTGTACTGATATGATCACAGTAGCAATGGTGAAAATACTCAGTTGTTAAGTTATTGGAATCTGGATCTAGTCGCCAAGCAATCAACCCAAGATTCATGCTACTAACACAGCTAAAGGGTTTATGTTAAAGTAATAAAAAATAATAATAACAATAGTCTGTAATTTATTGAGATGGCTTATAATAAATAGGTAATGGCGCTCATGAATTCACCAATTACAGTGCATATGCAATTTGACAAGTTGAAAGAGAGTATAATAGAGATTGAGTGGCTTATGGAGTATGAATTTATGTGTGGAGAATATTATGGGTGTTTCCTTAATGCTGTTTGGTTTTTATTGGTTGCGCAGTCCATGAGCTGGAGAAATGGTTATGAAGATAATATTGTATTTCTATAATGTTTTTAACATTGTCCTTTGTGCCTATGGCTGTCACACAGTAAATTTCCTGAACCAGTTAGGTATGAAATTAAATTTGGTTAATGACTTTCTTTATCATTAGATAGAGCACACCATACGCATTTGATAGCCTTGAACTGTTATCACAGCTTAAGCTATAAGATCCAGTTGCCTCCAGACAAATCAGCAGACATCCACCTCAGTGCCTGCACACTGCCTCAGGGAAAAACTGTGCCATGCTTTTAAAAAATGCTCACGTCCCTCCTTTAATTTTAAATTGGCTCACTTACAGTGTAACAAAATGACATCTTAGTTTACATTTAAGTTTCTTTATGCACAGGAAATGATCATTTCATGTATTATTTATGATTTATTTTGTGTTTCCCCTGGCACATGCACACATGCACATATATACTCACACATTCAATAACGAAAGCACAAAAAACTATCTCTAGGAATTATCTAGTTGGCACTCGTTCAGCATGTGGTGGAGATCAAGTATGGCTCGCTTGTCAAATCGAAATCTCTCAACACACTGATGATCCCCGAACAAGACGACCGATCCAGGTCTCAAAACTCTTTCATACACATCTCTCCCACCACCTTGGAAAAGCAAAGCACAAACATTTTGGACATATTTTCGAATAGCAAAACATTAGGTTTTATACTTGTATTTGAGGAATCCTCACTTTCTGAAATAGTACTGTGGGCTTGCAACCCTCATTATCACCAGTTGCATATCAGGCTGGTGATTACTATGAAATCAGAGACAAATTTAGCATTTTGATCTCAAAATAATGTGAAAGAAGCTGTTTTGCTGGGGTTTAAAGCAAAAATCTTATCTTTGGAGATCTCTATCATCTCTGATCACCACCTGCATGCACAGTTTGCTGGGGAAGTGGTTTGCACTTGTGTGCCTGTAACCCCCCTCCATAGTAATGTTCCAGTCTAATGACCACATCCCAACTCTTGTACCTCACTGCTCTTTATTTTTTTCCTGCAGTTTCCTGTCACCCTCAGTTTCAAGGAATTGGTTCAACATTTTTGCAAAAGTGATTTGTTTGCTTTCTTGGCGTATGTTTAATGTGAGATTTAAAATTTCACGAGGTGCCTGGCAACCTCACAACAATAGAAATTCAGGAAGTAAATGCACCTTGCCAAGCAACAGTCTCACACATAACACTTCATGAGTCCTCGACTTGTTTTTACACTTTGTTGATGTATAATATGCCAGGAAAAAAAAAACAGGTTAATTATTGTTGAAGGCAGATTTGTTGACATACACAGTTTAGTTATTCTAACAAGCTCCTAGCTGAAGCTTTACATTGAATGGACAATTACAACGTCATTGAAGGATCTGATAGGACGGATCCTGGTGTCAAATAACTTTCAGCCGCCACCAACAGGCCTGAGCCACCCAACACCCCACCACCATCACCAGACGAGGCCCGACTTCACACATTTGCACCAGAGGCAAAACAGCTGTCCAACCATTCTTGAATATTCCACATATGAGACACTCTGAAGTAATACGCTGTACTGTACCATAGACTGATTTCATTTGTTACAGGTGATGGCTGTAGAGGGGAAAGTTTAAAGATATTGATCATGGCTATATTGAGTATCTCCATTTGAAATATTGTTGGTGTAATAATAACTAGACTTTCCTCAACTCTGATTCTTCCTTCTGAAAACAAACCTGTACGACCACATATTGATAAGGTCTTAAAATTAAGCCGTTTAACTTAACTTAACTTTAATCCCATTTTGAAGCCTTTCTTAGAACCACAGTCTTTCTTCCTACCTGTCTTTCTCTCTGCCCCTTTCTGATCCATGCAGTTCTTCAACACTTGTACAGTACAACAGTGGCTCCTGTTGAGCATGCGCGACATTACATGCTAATAATCACAACACTGACTCAATTCATGAATGCCTACAAACACATAAACATATGCTAAACAGTACACACACAGAACACACACACACACACACACACGCACACACACACACACACACACACACAACGACCTTCCTCTGAAACATGCAGCATACTCACACACAGATAGATCACATACACTTCCTGTTCTAGCAGAAAGAACAGGAGCTTATTGGGATTCTCCTCATGCCTCATGTTCGCGATCCAGCTGCCACCTCTCTGCTTCCCTTCCCTCTCTCCCTGTTCTGTTCTCTCTTTCTCTCGCTCCTTCTGTTTTGCCTAAAGGTTTCTTTTTCTTTCTCTCCATTTTACTTTTTCTTTCCCCTCTCCTCTCACTTCTCTGTCTATCGATCGTTCACACTTACTATAACCTTTCATACTGCAACCTCACACTCCTGCACTCCTACATCTTTTGTGTTGTTTTTCTGCCACCTTCTTCACAGATATTACTTTCTGGATGACTGTTTGCATCCGTGCAGTGACTGGTTGTTAGTGGTGGCTGTTATACACTGTCTCTCTGTTGTATCTGCCTGGCCTCTATAATAAATGCAGCTGAATGAAGATCCCACTTTTTTAGCCACCTGTCTTTATGTGGACATTTTAAGTTTGTGTAAAATAAACTTAGAGAAGATGGCAAATGAGACATTTCAAATATTAGAGATGTCACTGACATCATGCTACTACAACAACAGTTATATGTGTTTTTTCGTTCAAGTCACAAAATTGTAGAGCAGAAGTGCAGTGTATGCAGCTACAATGGCACTGTAGATGATAGATGATGTTTTTTAAAAAATCACGCCTTCCACTATTCTCGATTTAAACACTTCTGTGTTTTTGTGAGGCTGTCTGTGCAAACGTGCACTTTACTTCAAATGTATTTAGCAGATTTTGAACGTTTTTGCTCAAAACGTCTGTAGCTGTTTGAAGAAAACATCATTATTGAATAGAATTTAGCAAGTTATTCATTTTGAACTGTGGAACCACAGTACATGAAGGAGAATCCCATCAGCATGGAAACCAAGAAAATATCTGACTGCCTTTTCACAACTTGACCAATAAAAACAAAACATTCACACAGAATTTCCCAGGCTGTTCAGTCAGATAGGAAATGAACAGACTCCTTGTGACTTATTGATTGTGTAGCTCAGAGGCTAAACACACAGTAACATTTCCACCATTTCCTCTCTGTCTTTCTCTCAGCTTGTTCGTACTGCATTTCCTCTTCCTCCTTTCTCTTCTCTTGTGTCTGTCTTCCTCTCTTCATACAACAGGTCACTCATATCAATACGAATTGAAGTGGTATCTGCTTGCCTTCCAGTGAGCAGCTGGACAGGCTAGTGACAGAGAGACAGCATATGCACATAGAAACCCCATCCTCAGTGTTTGGACCTTGGCTTAGTAAACACATTCCCAGAAGTAAAAAAAACAGTTCATGTGAAGCTTTAAAAAGTTGCAGCCATCTAAGATATATGTTTCTGCCTCAACTACAACACTAGATAGGCATCTTTATACTTTGTGTCTATTTATAAAAACTTTCAAGAAATCTCATAGAGCAAAACTTTTTGGATGCAAGGCATTAATAGGCAGCAACCACCACACTAAAATGCTGAGGGGATTTTAAAACCCTTATCTTTGTGTGCTGGTTAGAATGTAAAGAAAACTCGCTATGTTTTATACCATTATGGTGATATACAGTATTAAAACAATGGGTGTTTTTTTGGTGCATTTAATGAGTTAAATAGACATAGACAGTGCTACGGGTGATTGGTATAGATGGAGCACTTTGAAGTTATGAAAGACATGGAATTCTAGCAGTAGTTATTGGAGCAAAAATTATACAACAGATTTACAAAATATATAATTCTGAAGTCATATGTTCAAGCTTATGTACATGAAAACTTAAGGACAAAGTCTAATGGTGCATTTCAATTACAAAAACATCATCTTAATGTAGTTGCATAGACCACTAAACTGAAGTCAGGGCTTTTAACTTTGAATTAACTCTGCAGATATGGCGTGGTGTTTTGAAAAATTCAAAGTGTTTGAAATTTGCTCCACCACTTATTGGCGCCTCTAACTGGCTTCTGCTTTTTTATAGCAGCAGCAATTAACACTCAAGGGTATACATTGAGCTGCTCTATCAAAGTGGCTTTAAAAAAATATCCTTTCTCTGAAAAGAAAAAGATAAAACAGATGGCCATAAAAATGATAAACTCACAGTACTGACACACTGGTTTTCTAGGTTGAGAAACATTGGGTAGATCATTAAAGGCCCTGAAAACTTTTTTTTTTCTCTTAATCAGCTCCTTGGTGTCCTGTAGAGGCCCAACTAGTATCTTCTGCCAATTTGGAACAATTCTAGTTGTTTTACATTTCTGTATTTCGTATTGGCCCTTTTCTTTTTTTTTCTGCAAAGATTATTTCAGATATACTTGCTCCAGCTAGCTACATCTTAATCGAAATCTCCTGGTAGGCCAATTTGCAATTGTTTTGAGATCTATTAAAAAGTGTTTTTACTATGATTGACAGGTGTCGACATCTATGCTCCATTCAGACATCCCCTAATGCCCCAAATGTCTGTCTTCATTTATTGAAGAAAGACAGAAACTTAAATCTAACTTCTAAACAGACTGACACAAGCCTATAGTATATGATCACAGTCGACTGCTAAAGCAGCATTTAGGCGGAATTCAAGTAATTCAGTAAATTTGTCTCATTAACTTATATCCTCTTAGTGTATTTTTATTTTGCTTACCCCCTCCCCATCCTTTCTTACTCCTTCGTGTTTTTTTTCAAACACTGTTTATCCATCCTCTCTCCTCCTCACATCACTGCCTCGTCTCCTTCTCTTTATCTCAACTCGCCTGTTACATCCACATATCATCACTATCACATTATTTCTGCCACTTATTACAGTTTTTTTCACCCAGGAACAATGTTTTGCTGCAAGAAAGAAGCATTGCAATGAGCTGCTGAAAATGTTAAATGAGTCCTGGTTGCCTCTCTCTCTCTCGCTCTCTCTCGCTCTCTCTCTCTCTCTCTCTCTCTCTCTCTCTCTCTCTCTCTCTCTCTCTCTCTCTCTCTCTGGCTATTTCACACCTGGCTGCTTCCTTCTAATATCTCCCGACTCCCAACGCCATGCTACACAACAGTCATTAATTGGTAGGAGGGGGAAATCATATTCTCTCTTCAGTAAAAAAAACATTTTTTGGGGTGCTTGGCCGAGTGGCAAACAGTATGCATGTGCTAATGTCTTTTGTGTTGCCTGCAGCTGTAGGAATAGCTTAGTTTAAAAAAAAAACGTGTGATATTTTTATTATGGAAGCAATGTAAAAGCAAAGTGATCTAAAAGCTCTAAAAACAGCTTATGCACATAGCTGGAAAATCAAAATATGGAGCATATTAAGGAACTTGTGCAGTGAATGTTCCCCATTTGTTACTGTATCTATCCACCTTTTGCTTTCTAAGGTGAGGGTTTTTACCTCATCCTTAGTTCCCGCCATCTCTCGTTTCCAACTCCATATTTTATCCACCTATTTTAATCAGTCGCTCTCCTCGGTTCCCTCTGGCCTCAGTATGAATGAGAATTTTTTTTGTCCTGTTCACTTCATAACAGCCTTGACAAGTCTCGTATTGATTGTCCTTGCAGATTAGAATTGATTTCACTCTGCACTGTATTTTCCTTTGTGTTTGGCTCTTCCCGCTATGATGAGCACTCTTCAGTGACCATTCATCAAAAAGACATTTTGGACATTTAGACCCTGGAGATTTTTTTTTTTTTAAACGAGAAGAAGAACTTAAGGGCAAACCAGAACAAAATTGTTTTAGTAAGGTTTATTGTATTTTCTGGTTGGTTTTGCAGAGACTAGGACCTCCCCCATACCCTCCTCCAAAGCCCCACAAAAGGCTGAACCTCCAGTGGGCAGAGCTGCCAGGCTCCTCACATTTGTCTCACCTTTGCTGTTGGGAATGCTGCTGCTGTTTGTGTGGTAAGAAAAAAAACACACACACACAGTAAAACACACTTCTCATTTTTGAATCGATTATGAACTCAGTCGTTCAGTCCTTATCTGCAAGTCAATGCACGTCCATCAATGTCAAGAGCATGTTAATAGAGCAATGACTGGCTTGCTGTTTTTGTTTTATGACCCAGCAGGCTGTTTTTTTCTCCACATTCTTCTGCACAGACAACTTAAAATGATGGACGTAAAAGCCAATACAAGACGATTTCATTAGTTTTACATAGTTCACACTATAAATTCCCTTGAGTATGCATCCTGTTGAAAATGAAGATAGAAAACTGAAAAGCTGAGTGTCAAATGTTGCAGCAAAGCAAATTTAAAGGTGTGCAAACAGAGAATGGCTTTACTGAAACAATCTGAGGTAATCTCTACCCCTTAATAATCTATCCACAATTACTCATCCACTGACAGCCAGACATTTGCAGAGCATGATGCTGCTCAGTGTAACATCTGAGCTGTAGATGGCGACACTGATGCTCCAGCAGCTCTCAGTTCTTTGTAGAACTTTGCTATAAGTGTTCCTGGATTGTTCCTGATCACCTGATCATCCAATAAATCTCTTTTCAGCTGAGGATGACAGTTTGGCTCTTTTGTAAAGTTTGTAAATTCCCCACCACAACAACAGACAGACAGATAGAGACAAACAGAAAGGTAGACGAGTGGACAAACATGTCTTTTTGTTCCTTGGCTAAAAGAGCATAATATGGCTGAACTAAAGATATGTACTGTACATTACCCTTTGAAACATCCTGCTGATCTGTCATATTATGCAACAGCAGGTTCTTCTCCATCCCATTCAGGGTCAGACCCCACTTTA
Source organism: Channa argus (assembly GCF_033026475.1). Lineage (NCBI taxonomy): Eukaryota > Metazoa > Chordata > Actinopteri > Anabantiformes > Channidae > Channa > Channa argus. The sequence continues at coordinate 15,502,769 of NC_090214.1, forward strand.
CATACTGCTATATATGGTCCCACATTATAAACTATTCCAGCAGCAGTCTTTACTTAAAGGTAAACAATACAAATTTGAATGTAACAATCTAAAACTTTATGTAAAAAGCAGAAAAGATCTGACCTGTGTGTAAAAATGGATCAAAAAAATCTGGACAACTGTGAGAGAATAAAATTTAATAAATATATTCAGCTAGTATTTTTTTTTTTTTTAAATCAAAAGGACTATGATTCCACCGCTTTTGCAATAAAATACAGGGGTCATTTGTCTGCAGAGCCATTTCTTGACTCTAATAGGTAAATGGTGCCTAATTTGTCTCTCTCTCTCTTTCTCCAGAGGTAAATGTCCTAATCCTGAAGGGAAACGAGAAGTAGGAGGAAGAAGAAGAGGTTGAGGAGGCTGGTCTTTTTTCTATTTTGCACATGTTTCAAGGATACGGTGCATTGATCATTTCTATCCATCACACAGTTATTTACCAAGTTTACCTAGACCCTAAATCAGACGATGATAATGCGATTCGCATATTTGATCAACGGTGACAAAGAATTTCTCTAGAGGAACTTTTGTAAGCGGTACCATCATCCCCATCATCAACAACAGAAGCAACAGGAGCAACGACCACAGCAGCAGCAGTGATACAGCACCAACAGTCTTATATTTCCCCCTGCTGGCTTTGATTGGCCATAACAGGCTGACTTGTTTGATCTGGGAATCGACACTTCAGATCGAATAGGGAAAAAAAACACAACTACTCCTCATTATCCTTTGGTGCATTTTGTTAATTGATCATGATGTTGCAATCTTAACTTTTTTTTTTTACTACGGTTGCACTACTGCACAGAAAAACACACATATTAAGAGTGTGTGTTTGTGTGTGGTTATCATTGCAGTCCCCATACAGCTACATCACCATGCCAAAGACTCAACTTCAGCCCCAACAAAACGGTTCCCAGACGATTCATCGAGCTTCCTGAAGCTTGTGCCTGCCTTTGTCATGGGCTGAAGATCCCAGAAAGTGTGTTTGTGTGTGGGTGCGTGTGTGTGGGTGAATGAGTGTGTGCCTGTGTGTGTGTGTGTGTGTGTGAAAAAGAGAGAGAGAGAGAGAGAGCGCATGACACCTGATCTATAATGCCTCCAGCGATATATGAGTCAAACTTGGGACAAATCAGAAGAACCCTGCAGCTGTTGTTTGTGAAAAAATTACCATTTATCAAAGAGCCCACAGAAATAATCAGATTCTGAATCTGTTTGCCTCCAATGACTGAACCAAACTGACAGGAGCTAGTCAGTTTTTGCTACGAGGATTAACACTTTGAAGAGTTCAGTAACGGTAGTCTGGCTTGTGTAGACAATTAGCTTTACATTCTGCTTTCAGCACCTGGCAAAGAGGACCTGGATTGTAAAAAAATAAATAAAGTGGATCTGACACTGATCAATTCTTTGCCCACCCATCTCTGGTATTTGGTTTGACTTTGTATTGATGCCAACGAAGCTGGTTATTGAAACATTGATATGAGCTATGTTGGTTTTCCATTCTGCTCTGTGCTGTAAAATACAGTAAGACAACACAGTTTACTTTCCGTAATTCTTGCCTCTACAAACATTTAAAACAAATTTCTTTTTGCAGTTTAAATTTCAATAGCCAATATTTCCAATTACTATTATGTTACTCAAAGGCATATTGATGTGTTTTATTGTATTTTTTTGGATTTAATGGACAAATAATAAAAACACAAATATAGGATTTTAGTTTTTTCAGACATTCATAATGGCTTAATTCTCCTTGATCCTATTTTGTAAACTATGATATGTAACTTTAACATTGAACAAAAAGTTTATTATTTAATAATAATAATGTATGTATTAGCAGTAGAAAGTCGTAACCTGTACCTGGGATCTTTTTTTATAGATGTATATACAATGACAGATTTCAACCATTAAATGTGACCATTTCACAATGAATGATGACACACTGGCCTCATACTCATTTTGCCTTTCAAACACTGAGAACGCAAAATATCAGGGCTGCTGTTTTTTCCCTGATAACTACAAGATGAAGCTAAGGTGTCACTAGAGAGGCAAAAACACATCCATTTTTAAACTGGTATGGATGTAGAACTGCAGGAACTTTTCATTTTACAAACAGTGATGATGTAGTAACCTTGTGGAAAATGTTTTATTATTTTTTTGCAATTTAGACATATATTTACAGCTTCAGATGAGCTATATTGACATGTTCACTAAAGGCTGATTATATTTTTTAGACCAAGCCATAAGGCCCCCTGCTTTGCGACCCACCCTACCCTACTTACCCTACCCCACCCACTGCTGATTAGCTGAATCATTCATGGGCTGGGATATACTGTATCAACTTAGCTGATTTTTGGATTTGGGAGAGACAGTGGTATCTTCTAGTTTCTGGTTGAATGAAAACACTTGATCCAGGGGCCCTCAGATCCAGAGTAGAGAACTCCTGTCACTTACTGTACTTGTTGATTTTGACACTTAAAGTTAAAGTACACACAGGAACTTTGGTACTATAGGACAGTCAAAGTATGTTTTTGATAATCTATGACATTTAAAAATTAACATTTTACTGAGGATACGTACAGTACATGCTAGAAATAGATGGTTCAAAGTAAAACAACAATGCACTTAATTGGCACAACTGTGGTTTTCAATTAAGGTTAATTGCATAAATAAATAACAAGGTTATAAAATAATGATCCATAAAAGCTTGACTCATTAGCACAGAGGAGCCTTGACAGCCATGTTCACTTTTAATAAAGGTACAATTACAAAAAACAAAAGTGAGTAAACCCTTGCACAATTTCACTAATTTCACAAATTTTATTTTTAAATTTCTTTTATTTGAAATGATAATAAAATATGCAAGTTTAAAACACACTGAAAATACAGTCCCCAAAATACAGCCTCGGTGCAGTAAAGGTGATTACACCAGTTGTTGTGCCAATTAAGACTAACTGCTTAAACAAGGTTATAAAAGAACATGTGATCCCACAGCTGTCTCAGTTATGGGCATGATTGTGCAACATGGGCCTACATATTGAGAAATTGTCTGAACAAGGTGGAGACATAAAGATGTGAGAAGGTACAGTACAAGGGCATCAGTATAGCTGTTGAACATACACTGTAACACAGTTACACTAGAGGAACACAAAGAGCCATGCTGCTAATAACAGAACACGTAGTAGCCATCATCAAAAAAATATTTTTTGTAGCTGGTGCTATGATGTTGATCCTTATATTTAGAGAATAATTTCTGTTTCTCCAGATAATTGGCTTCTTTTTTAATTGGCCAAAAAATATTGTTTATATGTATATGTAGTTGTTAAAATTTTCTGATATTTTCCAGGGTGTACTGCAGTTTTGCTGTGTAATATAGGTGTTGGGAGTCACACAGCATGAGGGTATTCTTTTATTTGTACAGTCTTCACATTTATAACCCAAAATCTCCAAATCAGCTATAAAAGTACGGTCAGAATTCCCCGTTTGACCTTTACCTCTCATTCTCTCTTTCTCTATCTTTCTCTTTAATATGTCTCACTGTCTGTCTTGCCCCTTTCAAGCTCTCTTTCCTTCATTATTCTGACAAGTTCTGACAGAACGATCTGGAGTCTCAGGACAAATCAATAGACAATTTAACAGCTGCAAGCTGGAGTCCTCTGTGCATGTGTGTGTGTGTGTGTGTGTGTGTGTGCGCGTGTGTGAGAGAGAGAGAGATGTGTATCTACTTATAGGGATGTTTTTTGTGTTACTTTACTTCAGTCCTTCCTCAGTTACTTATTATTTACGGTGTTATTTCAGTGAAAAACCAATTAATATTTACAATGACATGAAGGTGAATAATACACTAGTCCAGTACATCTACTGTCTTCCAAACATTTTGATTTTTCATTGTTAGTTAATGCCCAAGAACTGATAATAGCAACATATAGCTTTTCAGCTTATATTTCTATTGAACTTAAATTAATGGAGGTGAAAATATTCAGCCGTGCACCTTTTGTCTCCAACTCCATGTCATCCACATTAACCTGAGGTATATAGGAAAGTGTGTGTGTGATTTCACCATCCAGAGCCTGTCAGTCCCAACAGCCTCACGCTGCTCTAATGACTAGTTTGACCTTTAACTGATAACTGGCTGAATGACACGATCTCGGCTTGCCTCTCACTTCTTACCCTGCCTTCTGGCTCTCGCCTCTTTAAATACTCAAGTTGCTGCCTGTCTGTCTTGCCTCTGAGACCCTCTTGGTATGACTGCTGTTGTACGTCTTCATATATCTCCTTGTTTTTATGCAGTATTTTAACTTCATACTAATGCTACATCTGTGTTAACCTCTCAGCATTTTTACTTTACATACTTTACATATTTCTTGGCATCCTAACACCAGAAAACGTAAAATAAGTGCTTTTTTTCTCACAGCAGTTTGGTGTTTTATATTAAATGTCATTCAAACTACTTATGTGCTATGTTTTTTCACAAGGAAATGCTCTAATCCTGTTCAAAACTATGTTCCCGAAGAAGCATGTTGGGCTATATTTTATTTTTAAATTCTTGCATCTTTACACTTGCAACTTTTAACTTAAACTTGATTTTTTTTATTATGTTAAATTATCCATTTGACAGATATTAAACCAATGCAAAATTGCACTTGTCCACTAGGATGCAGCAGTGGGCCTTGCAGTGCGCTGTCTATGGTGCTGAAACTTTCAGCTCCAGTCATTGGGTCTGTCTCTCTCTGTGTCACCTTCTCTCTCTTTCACTGTGCTGCGGATTAATTTAATGTTACTTTAATGCTATTTCCCTCTTCTCTTATTTCATCTCTCCTTTCTCCTTGTGTGACCCCCACATCAATCAACTCCACTGCCATGATGGACGGCCCATTATTTCCATTTTTCTGCATGTTGCTCTCTGCAAAATGGTTGGGTCAATCAGAAAAGTTTTTTGAGGAATCAGCATCTTCTAAGCCAAACACTTAAGTGTTTAAGTGCTTTAGAGGCCTAGTCATAATGTATTTCTCCTCTTTTGGTCTTGCTTAAAACACAAGAGTCAATGACAACTTACTTTCTATATTCATCACGTTTCGTCCTAAGCCTCCTAAGTTGATTTAAGCCTAACCCTTAAATCAACCAATCACAGGACTGTCCCACTGACTTCTTGTCAGCCTTGCACACAGCAGAACACTCCTAACACACATAATCAGTTCCATAAAGATCATGTTACCATTCACCATTGTTACGGTTTTAGGTGGTAAAGGCACTGATGCGCCATCTGAAATAATCAGACTGAAATAAAGACATTAGTGGAGCTCAGTAGAACAGTGAGGAACACGATTGCACAAGATCACTTGATAGACACTGTCAAAGGCCATAAATGGAGAAAAAGCAAACTCCACATTAAATTCATATGAAATTCTAAATGACTATAGTGAGAAGCAATAAAAAGAGCTAGACATCGCATTAAAGGGGATTAAACTTGTCGGTACAGATATGATCTGGGCTGATTACTAGACATTATTAAAATTGGATTTCAGATGAGTGGTGAAATTTAAATTTATTGCATGGCAAGTTTTAGCATGTGAACTGATTTAAACACCTATTTAAAAACCCTCAACTCAGCAGATCTGCTGAAATAGTTGAGCCAAATTTGGCTTCCAGTCAGGGTTCAGTGTTGGGTTTATTCAGCCTGACACTTAAATAAATACAACTAATAATAATTTTTAAAAAAAAGATTGTTTGAACCTTTGGATGGTTCGTTGTTTTTTTAACCGTTGTTTCATTAGTTATAGTGTCAATCCTATTCCTAAGCTATTGAGAAATTATTTAATTAAATGCACAGTATGGAAGTTTTCCCCTTTTTTTTTATTTAGTAAAAAACTCTTATGTTCCAAAAGTTATTGTAATGTGGAGAGGTGCTCCTCAAGTCTCCTCTCTTTGGTCTTTTCCCCTCTCTTATTGTACTGTAGCTGTCAAAAGACTGGTGTCTATCTATTACAAAAATATCCTAATGCAAGCATCAATTCTCAAGCCCAAAGACCTACATCAAAAACTATCTTCAGACAGCTTTGTCTGCCAGAGAGCAAAAGATTCTTTATTTCCTTCACTCTAATTGTGTTACTTTTTCAGTCACTCCAGGGTGTTGACATGGTTGTTTTAAAACACCTCCAGATTTCAATAACCCTGGCATTTCATTTATTCACATTCATGGAGTGTTGATTTATTTTATAATACAGTAATTGAATAAATGAAACCAACACCACATTTTACTGGAGGTTAAAAATACTGTTGGACTAACCTCTCATTTGACCTTCACCTCTCTGTTTCTGGCTAAAAGAGATTGACTTCCAGTGTTCAACAAAGAACCTTTAGTTCTGTTTGGCCTCAGTTTATAATAACTTTTATTGTTGATCTTTTACTGACAGTACTGACCAGGACCCATGGGGCCATACAGATGCCTTAAGCCATAATCAGAGTAGGAAAATACATGATGAAATACATGAAAAAACAAATTGAGAAGCATTTGACAACTAATTGGGTTAATTGGCAACAAGTTGGTAACATGACTGGTTATAAAAGGAGAAAAAAATAAAAATTGCGAAGACTTTGAAGATCACACCATGTACAGTACCAAAAATCATCAAAAGATTGAGAGAATCAGGGTTGAATCTCTGTGCGCAAGGGAACAAGCCAAAGGTTAAAACTGGATGTATGTGATCTTCAGGCCCTCAGATGGCACTGCAATAAAAAACTGAGAATGATTCTCTACTGGACATCACTGCATGGGCTCAGGAAAACTTCCAGAAATCACTGTGAACACAGTTCACTCTGCAATCCACAAATGTAAGTTAAAGCTGTATCATTCAAAGAAGAAGCCATATGTGAACATGATCCAGAAATGCTGCCATGTATTCGGAGCCAAAGCTCATTTAAAATCGAAAACTGGTCTGTAGTCAGATGATAAAAATGTGAATTTTAATTTTTATCTCTATATCTATCTATCTATACCTATATCTATATCTATATCTATATCTATATCTATAGTTATATATATATATATATAGAGAGAGAGAGAGAGAGATAAAAATATATAAATATAGATATAGATATATATAGCTACAAACGTTTTGTTAATGGGTTAATGGGGCGTCACACTGAGGGAGATTTTGGTTGATGGTTTTCCTTGCTGTTCCACAAATGACCGCCTGGCGGCAGCAAAACACCGTCCGCCCCATTCTGCCACAAATGCAACAGAGGAAGAACAATGCTGTGCAGCGCAATGGGGTGAGTGGTGTTATATGTATTAGCCGATTAATAAAATCGCTATGAAGACAGTTGAACAAGTCCACAAACAATTGAATTATCTATTTTAATTTTAAGCGATATGTGCTATTTGGTGCAGTCCACCACAGTTTTAGGAGCACTTATCGTGACAGCTGCTGGCCGCCTACACAACAACCAGCGTTAGCTAGTTAGCTTCTGGCTAGCTGTCATCGTCAGTGATTTTACTGCAGTTTGTTGAGACAAATGAACTAACAGCTAATGTTTTAACGGCCAAATGTTAATCCGTGTATATCAGACGAAACAAACCAACAAACGAACATTAACCTTTGTTTTGCGTAGCAGACGTTGCCACCTAGCTAACCGGGAGCTTCTGCTGGTGGCAAAGATACACAGCTCATTAAATGATCATACACCACATACACACAACGTTACAGGATATATTATTCTTTAAAAGACAAAGGCTGCTGTTCTCTCAGAGAGGAATTCAGACAAATTGACCTTTCCCACGTTTCACACAGTTTCATGATGCGGGGACCTACTTTACAGTTCCCTTAGGTACAAGGACACCAGTTTAAATGGAAAGTAATAAACTGTAGAAATGGACTGAGGCTCTTATTTTGTATTCACCGTTCATGAAACAGTGCAGTGAAATATGTCCTAATTATGAGCTACTGCTGTTTACATGTGCAGTGTATTGTTAAAATGATGAGACATTCTGAACACACAAATGTGTTAGATATAATAATCCCTGCCCTGGATGCTGGACACATTATTTAAACTAATGCAGTAATGCATTCTGTATTATTTGTACCATCGTACCAGTCACAATTAGTACAGGAATAAACAACGTTGAAATACCACCATCGAAGTAATTACTGATGTACATCTGCTTGACATCTGGTATTTTGAGTTTTTTTTTCACAGATGTATTTTAAGGCTGTTTGTGGGTTTATCTTCTTTATTTTTGAGAGTAGGACGGACCACTTCCTTACCCAGTGGGATTATATTGTTCTTCAATGATTTGCATTTTAGTTATGATGCTCTGTGACAAATGCACATTGTCTAACTCTAATGTGTAGTGTATTTATTGAATGAGAATAAAACATTTATTTGTTGACGTGAGATCTTCAGGTTTTACAAGACGTTACTGTAGTGCAGTTATCTGAGGATAGAACAATGTCTTTTTTTGTCTGTGTTCAGCTTGTCTACATGAAAGGCTTTATGCCAGTCGTTTTGGTAACTATGTTCAGGGAAAAACTGCTTAGCCTGTTGCTAATGGCAACATTTAAATGGTGGAAGCAATTTAAATCTAATTGACAATTCACAAAACATGCACTGAAAACATTAGCCTAATGATCCACAAAGACCATTGTACAGAGGCATGCAGCTCCTCAGCACGTTTTATCAAACTGTTTATTTGGAATGTAACGTGTGTTTTGTGCACATGGCCCAACTGGCTTTCAGGTTTGTGTGTGCGTGTGTGCTGTGCCTCGCTTTTATCTGCCTTTCCTTTCCCTTTCTTGCCACCCAGTCATACTTTTAAAAGCCTCATCTCTCATTGTCCTTTCATTTTCCATCAATAATCCCCTCCCCCTTTCTTCTCCAGTCTACCTGACTCTTGCTGATCTTCAGAGGCAAGATTCCCCCAGCCATCAGACAAGATGCAAGGATTCTACTCCAAGCTTGATTCATCCCCCTCCTCATCCCCACTACTGGGGGTGGGCCTTGGGGGAGATCATGCTGCTATGCCCCTCAGCTTGGCGGTGGAGACAGAGAAAGCTCAAGCTCTCCTACAGACATTCAGCTCTGCCTCTCTGCTGGCCTCTGCTGGCCTAGGCATGTTCTGTGTGGTGGCAGACCATGCCCTCCAGCTGTCACTTATCCAGCAACACCTGTGGTTGCGTGCTGCCTCGGACAACGCCACACACGCACTGGTGGGGCTTTGGTCATGGGCAGTTGTTATTGGACTGAGGAAAAAAAGCGATCTGTATGAGGTGCTGCTGGCTGGTCTTCTGGCATCAATCATAGACCTGGACCACTTCTACATGGCTGGATCGCTGTCACTCAAGGTAAAGTCTGCACAAATCTACAGTCTGTACAGATAGCCTGCACAATCACTTGTACTTATTTTAGAGATTAGTTTGGTTTACGTTTCTTAAAATTGAATGGCTTTAGTTAGCAATAGTGAGCAATGTGTGCTAAAGCAACAAGAAAATGGTTTGGGAAAAACCAAAACCAGCATGAAACTGCATTTACTGCTGATGGATCCTAAACTGTTGCAGTCCATGTTTGGAACAATTTGAACATGACTCAGCATTTGGCCTTTAACCAGTTCAAAATGTTCAGATACCTGAGAGGATTTAGCGTTTTCGTGAACACTAAACAAGACTTATAAAGCAGCAATAACCGCTTCAGGAAGAGTAAAAACCAATGGTACACTATCAAGAAGATTTACTATACATAGAGGAACCAGGTGGAAATACCCCCCGCTCTTTTTTTTAATTTATTCTGTGTAAAGAGATGTTATAGTAGCAGGTAGGTTTTTTATATTAAATAAGAATAAATGTAAAAAATAACCATATAAAAACATCTTAATCAAGCACTGAAAGATATAGAATATGCTATAAAATAAAGGATATAAAGGAAATAAGAATACTTTTGAATCAGTCTTAGTAAGAATCTAGACAGATTGTATGAGGAAAATGATTCTGTTCTGGAGAGTAGCAGATGGAGATTAATACCAGACTGAATGCTTCCATTGAATTTATCAGGAAAAATTACAGTCTGACAGGGCTTCTTTTATTTTAGTGGCAATAAAGCAAAAGACAAGAACATGGAGAACTCAACTCATCACTATTATGTCCTGGGTGTCAACAGTAGAACATGTCCCATATATGAAAAGATCAACCTATACGATTTGAGAACAAACTGCCAAAAGAGTGTTGTAAAATATTACATGGCAAATTGCTTGGTGAGTAAGTACCTTTAAAAGTTGTCTGGAAATCAAGTAACATTGCGTCTTAGTAGTAGAGAAGTGACTGCAGCAAAAATAGTTCTGTCCTGAAAAATAATTTACAATGTGCTCACAGTCATTTGTCATTTCCACTTTACTTCCAGGCTGCTGTCTCTCTCCCTCAGCGTCCTCCTCTGCACTGTTCCTCGCTCATACCTGTCCTCTGTCTCTCTCTCCGCTTCCTCATGTGGATCGGTCGCCTTAAAGATGCTTGGTGCTCATTGCCTTGGATGCTTTTCATTTCGATGGCGACACACCACGTCCGGGATGCCGTGCGCCATGGCCTGTGGGTATGCCCATTTGGCAACACGGCCCCGATCCCTTACTGGCTGTATGTCAGCACCACAGCGACACTGCCTCACCTGTGTTCAGTGCTTATGTATCTAACAGGAACCAGGGATGTGATCTCCACCAAACATGGAGTGGCCATCGATGTTTAGGGGCCGCTGACTTACTATCAGTACCTAATGCTTATCTGGTATCGATCTCCTCTTGGCAAATGTGTTGTTTATGTGTCTATTTAAAACCTTTTTATGCTGCACCTGGAAATGGAGAAACCACATTTTCATTTATTCCCACTGTGACTAAATGACAAACTTGAATCTTTACTTACTACTTACTTATTACTGAAAAGAAGTTTGTGGCACTTGAGCAGTATTAAAGTGGAAGATAACAAGAAGAGAGCAACATGACCTGTATGTTAATCGAAGGGGAAATGTTGGATAATGTGTTTTTTTTCTGTTCCTTTCCAGTCACAAGGATGAGGACAATGTTGCTATATGAAAATGGAAAATAAAATCACTTAAATGTAAATTTCCATGGATGGAAACATTGTAAAATTAAAAATTAGCCACTGTTAGCGGTAATTATGGGGTTTTGTTTGGTCCAACACAGACATGGAACTTAATGTTCATGCATCTGGTCTCTAACCAGTGACTTACCGTAATTGTTTTAGGTGTGACCCTTTAAATCTTTCAAATGTTTTATACGGTACATAATTGCCTGGAAATTGTCTATTAACCCAAATTCTTTTAGCATCAAACCCATACAACCTTATCTACAAGTGTCCATCCTCACCCTAAGTAAACTCAAGGTCCAGCAAAGGTCAAGTCAGGATGTGTGACAGTGTCCCCCTTAGTGCATCCTACAGTGTGTTGCCACATTGTTTGATGCACATTCAAAAGTGGTCATCTGCCGTAATATAATAGTGGAAGTCAATGTGTTAGATGTTGTGATCGATTTTTAGAGTTTTCACTCATTACCCCACTCCAGTGACAGATTCGTCATTAACCGGTACGAAATAACTATCATTGAGATCCCTACACACAGCTGTCATGTGTTTTGCTGCTTGAATGAACCTACAGAAAACATAGCTTTTCCTCTAGTTTTGGAAATCAGAGTTGCAGCTGTGGTGTTCAGGGCTAAACGTCAACCACAGAGACGGATGTGGACTTTGGGAGTGTGACAGCTTTGTTGTTTGAACTTGTTTGGGCTAAAAGGCTCCTTTATTCTGCCAAATGGCTTAACCTGGGAACCTCCGAATTAGATTCTCAGATTTAGTTTCTTGTACACTTTCAACCAGTAACCTCTACTTAGCAGTGCTATTTTCATTTACAGCTTTGGCTCAGTTCTTACAGCAAAGGATAAAATGCAAGATGATCTGTATGTAATTGTCAGGTTTTTATTATGGAGTATTTTATGCCAATCATAGAAAGGAAAATGGGATTGAAACTAGGAATATGATGGGGAACCTATTTATTTTAAACAATAATGGGAATAATTTGTACAATGTGTTAATTGCCAGTGATATCCTTATTATGTATTAATATTTATATAAAAAAACATGTAATTTTATCATTTCGCTTGATCTACATTGTACTACTGCAGTTGTCATGCTACTGGATTTAACTTATCGATACTGTACAGCACCATCTACATGGTGAAAGTCTTATTTCATTGGGAAAACTATTTATTTGCAAAAAGGCTTTGGATATTTTATCGTAACGGTTTCTCTTATTAATTTTAGAATTTACTAAGACATACAGAATTTAAGTTGTTACACTGTTTTAGATGTAAAACTATCTGACACATTCCTATTAAAGTGCTTATGGGATTAGATGTATATGAGTGGTAACTTCGCTGCCTTCCCTAGTTAAAAATATCCCTCTGCTTCTAGCTTCAGTTCAGATGATTTCCTCCGGTTGCTCAAACTTTGGACGTTGTAGCCCTAAAGATGAAGTTATCTGTACTGAAGAAATCCTCCACATCCGGTGAGCTTTTTCATCTAGGAGGCAGATGGTAGTTTATTTACATTTATAGACACATATTCCCAAAACTAGAACCAAGCGAGTCAAGTTGAGAATCAGGGAAGTTCCCCTATAACAGCTTTTTTGATTCTATGTTTAAAGTGTTACATTTTAATATTTTGTAACGGATTAGATGTAAGGGGTTATGCTTTTACTATGGATGGTGAACTCCTAAAGATGGTTTTAATGGTCTGCTTCTTTTTGATACGGGGATTGATTTAGTCAAATCACAGTATTCTCACATATCAGACAAATTTATGTTTTCCATTTTATTTTTCTTGTTGAGGGAGGGTGTAGTAGTTCTTGTTGACCATAAGGTGGCTGCACTGAGCTGTAAGGATTTAAAGTTTTTGTGTGTGTGTATGTGTGTATAAATGCACGTGTAAGTAAAATGAAGCAGAGTTAAGAGACAATTCTGATGAGTATTGAATTTAAAAGGAGATGGGAAAACTAACTTGATATTTAGAATGTCCTCAAGATTGAGAATTGCAGGAAAAAAAAGGCATCCTGATACAAAAGACTTTTTTTTATGTGAGGAACATACGTGGCTGCTGCTCCATTTTTGCTGCTCCTGTTTACGGTGTGACATTTTTTATATAACGTTGAATTTTGCACATTCAGTTTTTCAACAAAAGTCTTAAACTTTTAGTTTGAATCATGTTTTGTATTATTTGTTGAAGAGGTTTTTCTGGCATTCCTTTGTTTTCAGTGTTAAGCTATTTACTTACTTAGTAATTGTAATGTTGTGTTCTTTTTATCACAATAAAGTATATCACAAATAAACTGTGTAATGCGTGTGTTGGCTCAAGTGAACAGTAAATTATTTTCTCAAGTGTACTTGTGGTTAAATGCAGTAAGGCATTTTAAATAAAGCGAAAAGCTTGTGCCATACATACTAAACATTGTATTATGCAACTGGAGACGAAAACCACTGCAGAAAATAGACAGATGCTTTATTTCTTTTCTCTTAAGTGACGCACCTTGTTAAACTGCATGTATGCTAAGTATTTGGAAATGTGACATTTCAATATAATCATTTGAAAACTAGAAATTATAAGCAATGACCCACATGAATCAACTAAATGGTAAATGGTTTGCACTAAAAGCTTTTCCACCTATTGGCACTCAAAGCGCTTTCCACTGCTTCTCTTTCACCCATTCACACTCACAATCACACACACCGGTGGGGGAACGGGCCAACACTCACCTGGAGCAACTAAGTTGGGGTTCAGTGTCTTGCTCAAGGACACTTCGATATGTGACCACAGGAGCTGGGGATTGAACCAACAACTGCGATTGGTGGACAACTGCTCTATCTTCCTGCACCACAGCTGCAACTGATGACTGATGACTAGCAACTGATGTTGGGAAATCCTAACCAACTTCATGGACTTTGAGTTTGTGGGTTCCCCACATTGTAGTATGTAACCGTTGAATCAGCCTCGTTAAATCCTTAAACTGAGTATGATGATTAAAGTTAACTCCCCTCTACTTTCGCTAGTTTCATACTACTTCTTTCACATGTTATGAATAAGTAAAAAGGCAAGACAAGGAATAAACATCTTACTTGAAATGTAACCCACTTATGGTCTCATTTACTCAGAATAGTAGTGGCACAAAGTAGTCTTTATGTTTTTTTTTTGGTCCTTACAGCTTATCCCGCATGTTGACAGGCACTGCACAGCTGGGGATGGGAATGGGCTGTTAGGGGTTCAGTGTCTTGCTCAGAGACACTTCGACATATAGCCAAGGCCGTGAACCTGTGGTCCGTGGACAACTGCCTTTACCAACTGAGCTACAGCCGCCCCTTACAAATCGGTCTTTAATGACCTAATCACTTACTGTATTATTATTGATAGGGTGTATTGATAGGATCTTTAGGATCCGGTAGAGCAAGTGAAAACGTTTATTCCATTTATGTGACAGCTGGAGTTACCTCCCTGGTTAAGGGAATCATAAATTTGTGTTAACTTCGTATTTCTGGACCTCATTTTGCATCTACCACTGCAAACTGTTGCTTATCCTTTACTGCACCATGACTATATCTATGACCATATTGTCATTGCCGTATACAATATAATAATGTATACATTATAGGACATTGTCCAAGCTCAAGTGCCTAATTTCAATTTTAAATAAGCTTTACTAAAAGAACGTTTTTAAATGGTATTAATATGTTTGCTTGTTCACCGCACTGCATGGTGCAGAGAAATAATCCCTTACACTGACTGAGAAGATTCAAAGGGAACTAAAAGTGGACTTTTACAGTAATTTCTGATTGCAGGAAAAGTGACTGCTGGGAAGCCAAACCTACACAGTTCAATTCAAGGGGAGGTTGATCCTGTTGCTGCTGCTGCACTAAAAGCTGCTGACTACAGCGTAGTATGTCTCACTCAGTCACCAGGCTGAGCTGATGCCACTAATTAGGCATATCCTGAATTGAGCAGGAAGGAAGATGTTGTATTGAGTCACAGTTTCCATATCACAGCATGGAGTTACATAATGTTCTCACAGCTCAAAATGACATCTTGCATTTCCAGAGAAATAGCATAGAATTGGATGTGGTCCACCTGGCATTATTGATAACCAATATATATTCCTGTTAATTGAAATTTGATGCCATGAAAATATAAAAGCCTTTATGATTAAATGTTTGCTATGTGCAAAGCGGAAACAGAAGCCAAGGAAGCTTCATTCTAGGTGTACATGTTGAAAGCCCCTTTGTCAAATAAAACAAAAGCCATCTTGAAGATTTGCGATTCATCAGGGAGTGTCACAGTCAGATAATAGGAACGTTCTTAAAGAGGCTGCAAGAAGCAAGACGTTCCAGTGGAAATGTCACATTTTTGAGAATGACATGCACAAAAAAATTGCAACAGGATGAGAAAGAAAAGGCTGGTCGTCTCCACAAGGGGTGCGTTTGTTCAAAATAACTAGACTTTTTTCACCCTATTTAAAATGCTTCGAAAACCAGCCTTTCCACATTTGTGGTCAATGTTACAACCAAGTAATGACTAAATAGTTTTAAACGATTGAAAAAGAGGAAGCTGATTTTTTTTCTTCTTTCAGTTGTACCGAGAATATAGAAAATACAGTAATATAGTCTGTAACCCATGAGTGTGATAAAGTGTGATAAAATTGTATTTATTTCAACAACATACAAAGTCAGGAAAAAAAACAGCTTATGGTGATATCTGTTGTACACATAAAGAAAAACAAATAATATGTACATCTGAGAATGGATGCCTGAGTGTAATTTGAGTTATAAGAACTAAAACCAACAGGCTCCATCTGCTATCACATCACTGCAGAGGAACATTAAAAGAGTTGGGATACCACAATGTGTCCACAAACAGAATACACCACTAGAGTGAAAAGAGAAAGGTGGCAAATGGGTCACTTTGAACTTTAAAAACAGGAAGGAAAGGGTAGGAGAGTGGTCAAATACCCCACGCTGCCCACATCTAATCCAAGCTGATAAAAAGTTTTATAAATTTTTATGTGTCATTTAAAAAAAATAAAGTATCATAAAATATTTTTAACTAAGATAAAAATTTACAGTTTAGATTGGAAGAAAATAGTAACTTTATTGTTATATGACAAGTTATATGACATTCTGGATATTTTTTTATATTTACTATATTTGTTTCTGTATTTGTGAATGCTGCATGAAGTAGCATATTGTATATCCAGATATTTAGAGGCAAAAGAAAATCATTAAAATAAACTAAACTATAAGGTCAATCTGTGTGAATTCTCACTGTTCAGGTTTTGTTAATAGAATGTAATTTTTAGTTATGTGGAAAGTTTTGGCTGCAACAGGCTCTAAAAATTCTATTTCCCATGTGTGTCTTAATCCTTTAAACACCCAATTGATATACTGCACAGCCTGCACCAGAAGTATTTGAACTGTGACATGGTTTTGAGTATTTTGGCTTTAAAATAAACATTAAAAAAGCGCCCAAAAATGGTGTGGGGTATGTATACAGACCGACTGTATTCATTTCAAAAATTAAAAGTGAAGGCTTTTTTGTTAAGTATAAAACCGAACACTGAAGAGTTTTCTGTTCAAATGTTGCCACAGGATTTTGAAGATGAAAAACGATGAATTTGTCATTCAACTTACTGAAAAGAAAGAAAAGCAAGGTACAATAATTCAGTAAACACACTGTCCATACAGTAATCGTACAGTAACACAGCTTCATATAACTGGGGAGAAAAGACACAAATACACAATGCAGGGACGGTTTTCCAGACATGGATTAACCCACTATACTGATTCAACATAAACCTTAAAGGCAGTGAAACCAGAACGAACAATTATCCTCAGATTACATCACATTACATTGTTTTATTTTTCACTTTGTGCAATGGGCTTCAATGTTTATTCTTGAACATTTACATGTTATACATAGATAAGATCTGTCCACAAATTGTTTTGTTTTTTTAAATTTTGCTTTTTTAAATTTTGCTGTATAAAATAATATATGTGGTAACATTGCTAATAAAACTGTTACAAATGAACACAGGACTGCATTAATCCATGTCTGTGACACTATCCTACAGATAAACATCACTAACATATGTATATTTTAAAGTGTGATATACAATAATACAAAAAACAGCTTCAACTGGATCCATGCATAATATGTGGAATTAGCTTGAAAGGACATACAGTCATCGAACTGCAGAAAGTCTGACTTAGATGCACCTTGTGTTTCTTGTATGTCAGTCAATGAATAAATCAATGAGACTAAACAACTCTGGATAAACGGAACGTAACCACCAGACCGACAGAAAGAAAGACAAACGCAGAAGAGCTTCTCACTTTCTCCTGCTGCAGGAAATTACACAAGACACAAGGTTTCTAAGTGCAGGCGTCAAAAGCAGACTTAAACAAAGACAACCAGACAATGTACTGTACTAGAGGTATTTGAGGCTTTTCAGTAAGCACTAGATACCCAGAAATCATTCATGTTTCTCATGAGTTGGTGGATTGTTAGACACAGTAAGATGAACAAGATTGGCTCCTGGCAAGTTGGGTTTGTGGTTATCCTGGATACACAACCCACCAACTCCGTTCAGCTACGTACACCGATTAGCCACAACATTAATACCAGCTGGTAGGTTTACTATAATAATGTAATGTTTTTTATCAAATCAAAATATTAATTGGAACTAATAAATGTTCGATGTGTGAGGCTGTGTAGCTGCAGACTGTTCAGCACTGACGCGTGTCCTCCATGACATTAAGACCACCCATTTCTATGTTGTGACTGATCAGTGTTAATGAAGTCTTGACTAGTAAAGCAAGACCCTGCTAATTTCTCAGTCATTGAAATGGAAGTGCATGTTATAAAAAAGGAGACAAGGTGAGTAGAATCACTACAATCAGCAAAATCAGCACTTGATGTGGCAACGCAAACTGTTTCTATCCAACATTACTGTTTTCCTCATGACACCATACCAACACTCCTCTTCAACACTCATTCCAATTCACTGTCTACTGGGACACACTTTCAGTTAATTTTTGTGATTTAAATGAACCTACCGTACGCTACTTTGTTTATTTAGAAATGTCCACAAAAAAATCCCCATTCCTGATGATGGTTGCAGTGAAAGCCCACTCATCATGTGAAAAGAAATGTATTAGTCTATTAAGTTTGACTGCATTACATGCAGAACTTTCTGCATTCATTTTTATTTTTTAAACTAATTCTAAATTAGTTCTACAGGCCCAGATAACTTAACAGAATGTTGAAGCAGTTTACTCCCGAAGGAGTAAAGATAAGTATTAAAAAACTTCTGTCCTCTGATATATTTCTAAATAAGATCTGCTGTATATAAAGCATTTATATCTTTAAATTAGTCAATTTTATAATAAAATCCCAATACATATGGCCTAAAACAAATGACTAACTTGGGCTTATGTGTATGAAGTTTTGCTAAAATGGCTTAGCTCTGCAGTTTATGACTTTATGACAGTTTATGTATTCTTTATTTTGTCCCCTTACCTTATCCGTAATAAACTGGTTGCCCAATCAATCCATCAGTGGACCTAACAATTTGAATACATGTAATCATCAATTTTAATCCTCAATTAAAATTGCAAGTTTCAACTTTGTGCGTTGAAATATTTGCTTCTTTGCTGTTTTATTTATTTTATCTTTTTATTAAATACCCAATACCCAAAGCCATTTCATCTCTGAACCAGTAATGTATGACTGGTATGGTCTAGATTAAGTGATAGTAAAACACTCGTGGATTTCATGTAACTTGACTGGGTTTGACCATTGTCTTGATTGGAGTTCTTGAGAGTCTAGGCAGGAGATGTGATATCTATGGTTTAATAATGTCTAGCTTGTCATAACGCTGGTGGTCTGTTAAAGGCCTGTATCTCTTTTCTTCTCTGTCTCGCTACATGGGTCTTTCTTCACACGCATTCAGGAACAGTGGATGAATAGAAAGAGGTAAAACAAAAGCAACAACAGAACACCTGTACTGAAGACATGGGACAACAAACAAGCATGCAATGCAACATAAATCCAATTGTCATACGGTAAATAAAGTCTATAAAACCCACCTCATTCACCCACCCCTCTCCATTATTCTCTATATATCCGCCCACCCACCCTCTACCTAATCCTCAATGTCCATTCCTTAGGAGCCAGTAACAGGATGGTTCCTGTCCCACAGCTGAGACCCTAATGCCCGTGGTTGCTGCTTTGGCATCAGATGCACACAGAGAGACTAGCAGAAGTTACGCTTCCTTCACAGCATTGAGTTGGCCGGTAAGTCTATGTAATAACGGACTCACATTGATTGGTCTCACAATCAATATAGACAATATGTTCCAGAAATTTTTCCTCTTCCCACAAAAAAAGCCAACGTTCTCCTTTTGGCAGCTGCACTTCCTAGACTTGTTGCTTAAAATTTCAAAAATTAAAATCAACCCCCCCCCCCTTCTCTCTCAGAAAGGTCAAGACCTCCGTCCACTTGAAGCAGCATTGGTTGTGAATTAATTCAAATGTTCCTGTGCAGTGTTGCTCCTACAGTTTAACCGGCAGTGACGTTGCTGAAGGGAACCTGGGTTGGGTTCCTTTTTTTTTTTTTTTTCCCCTGTCTCAGTGGACTGTAGGTGGGGTTATGGGTAATGCAGTTAGATGTGACAATGGAAGAAGTCCAACAATTACCCTTGAGTTTGATTTAATGTTCTGGGTAATTGTAAAGCTACTCTGCAAAATTCCTTGTACATGCTTGATTCTGCATGGATGCTGATGACTGATGCTCTGTGGTCAGTGTAGTTGAATCCGGTCAGTCAGCATGCTACAGAGATGAAAGCAGAGGCTGACTCCTGGGTGGAGCCCTAGAACGGGCTGTCAGGGAAACTTGAAATCAATCTGAGGAAAAAGGTGGGAAGAGTGGTTAGAGAAAAGGGGGAGGGGACATGAAGGAAAGTAGACTTAAAGAAAGTGGAAAAAAAAAAGTTCAACTTTACAAAATACAGATAAATCATAATGTAATTAAGCACTGCCTTGAAAGCACAGATTTAAATAACAGAGCTAGCTGCATCTTTACATGGTTATAATCTGTGTGTGCATGTGTGCTTATGTTAGGCTTCTAATCACAAGTTGGCTGGATATCTGAAGGGTTGTCTGAACGTTGTTTATAGAAATGCTTTGAACCTTTTCAGTTCTCACTAAGGCAGAGCTTTGCTATGCTCTTCTCACTGGCTTGGGTCCCACACAGGGAACGTTTGGTGTAGTCATAAATGTGAAAGAAGCAACACTTCATTAGGGTTTTAATTAAGCCTCCCTGCATAAAACTAAGAGCACATACGACCATGAATGAGAATGTAACATATTTAAAGCACATTTGTGATGAGGCAAATCTAAAAAGGAAAATGTATGGTGATAAGAAAATGCTTGTATGTGTGTATCTCACATTAGATTGGCATGGACTTCATCTTGACCATGGATTTGAGTTCCTGTTTGGTCACTTGATCATGCCGCCTCTGCTTCACCCTGACCCAAAACAACAAAAGCAAACCAAGCCAAACAACTTGAATTAACACATTGTAAATGCCAGGACTTAGAAGAGAGAACAACTACGCAGCTGCGGTCTGGGGATGTGGGATATAAGTGTGTGTCCGTATGTGTCTGTCTTACCACACAACAAAGATGAGGGAGAGAATGGTGGTGAGGATGACTACGGAGAACAAAACCAACAGAATCACCAAGCCCATATTATCTTCAACATTTGGATCATTATCTGGATGGGAAGAGACGAAGCAACAGAAAGACTTCAATCATAGCTTTGAGAGGAAGTGTGGGGAAATAAAGAAAATACAAGTTGAAAAACAAAATCAAATATATTAAGGCTAGGAGGAATGAAACAGATGTCATTGACTTGTCATAACTCAAGATCAAAAAAATAAATCAGCAGAAATATGTAGAGTATTTCAAAGTCTTACAAATGCGTATGCTTTTGTGCGTGTGTGTTCTTGGATTTCATTGCTCTCTGGTGAGAAGTTCATTTTAAATCTGCCATAGCTTTCACACAAACATGCATTTATCATACTGTGAGGATTAAACATCTTGGATTCACACACACAGACAAGTGTAAACATCGTTTTGAACTGTGAAACAAAACAAAAGCAAAGACACACACACTAACAACAAAATGTGCACTCATTCATACATGTTTAGAAATGTAAAAAAATGCACGAACAAATCTGCACATGACAGCAGCCACAAACAAATAGAACAGACATCTGGTTCACAGAAGATCTGTAACTTCAGTTCTCTACTTTCAAACTGTCTGTGTGTGTGCGCATTTGTTTCATTTTTTATACACGACGGGCATGAACATGTGAACAAGTGTATACCTGTGCATGTGAATATTTTGAGTGGGCAAGCTTGCAACTGCAGGCTGTTTTTTTTTCCTTTTCTTTTTTTGCCCATGTATGTTTATGTGAGTTGGGGTGTACTGCACTTTTTATCCAGTCTGCATACTGTAGAAAACATCATACCCTGCAGGTGCAATTTACTGCAATTATGTGTAATTTGGTGATGAAGCCAGACACAGGGTACTTACACTATTCTATCTGGAGCATAATAACAGTAAATAATGCCTTCTGAGAGATTATTTCTGCATTAATGACTGATGCATCTTTTTGGTGCTGCCAAAAAAATAAAGTAAAAAAACAAAACATACTTGCTCTACTGTTTGATTAACCACGATTTTAAAAATCTTGTTAATTTTTATGAGGCTCAAACAGAGACACACTGGCATACTTTAAACAAACATGAATCCATGGTTTGATCAGCTGGACCCTAAAGTGAGATAATGAATGTGTTGGCTTTGACCGTACCAAGATTTGTTTTACTGTCTAACAGAAAAGCATCGGCTTGCACTATTAGCCACCAGTAGGAAGTTGCAGTGGATGTGATAAACAATAGCAGCAACAACAACAACAACAACAACAACAGCAGCAATAGCAGCAGCAGCACTGATAATAATATATGATATAATCATCACAAGTAAATATACTAGTGTAGAACTACAACACAGACACAATTGAAGCACTGTTGTTGCATCTGTTTATAGTGGCAATACTATCAGAACTACAGTCTTACCTGGTGGTATCGCAGTGGTAGTTTCAGGCTTTGTGCTGAAGGTGAAAAAATCTGGGATATCTTCTGCTGGGTCAGTGGTTGGGTAGGCTGTGGTACAAAGAAACATGCTTGTAGGTTTTTATTCAATGGAGTAACAAATATACACAAAGTAAGTTTACAGAAAAAAAGCTAAAAAACTACTGTTAATCCTAGGTGATGTACTTGGTGCCAGCTAATTTTATTATCCAATTCAAAAAAATCATGTTTAGGAATTAGGAAAGAAATTATCAAGAGACTCTGAGGAGGCAATAACTCTATCTATGTATTTTAATTATTATGTTTATGTATTCATGTGATTGTACTTTAAATTTTTGACTTTACTAGATTAATTACGATTTATGAGTAATAATAATGTGCAATGTGTGAAATTTCTTTCTGACCTTGCCAGGGTTGGACTAGAAGCAGGCGGCTCCATTCACTCCACTGGCTATCAGAGTTTATCCCATCCCGGGCTCGAACCTGCACTTGGTGGAGGTGGCCAGCCAGCGCATCATATATCACCACTGTTGTGATATCCTCAGAGTAAACCTGATTGAAGGAGAAACACACAGAATAGGGAATTTAAAAGTAGCAGTGAACAAGGAAAGAACCTAATGTGGCCTTACACAAACAAGTAAAGAAAGTTCAAATAAGGAAACACCTTTGTGCACTGGGAATACATTTGTTTGTTTCTGCAGTTTTTGTGTGTTCTGTTGAAACCTCAAAGGGAAAAGTTATTGAAAGTATCTTGGAAAAAGACTTGGATTAGATTATCAGTATTTTAATAAGTCCTAGTTTAACAACAATAAAATAATATCTTTGGCCTTGCATACTAACCTCTGACCAGTACACAGAGCCCTGTGGCCTGTATCTGATGTGAAACAGTAGGGGGAAAGCATTGTGCGTTGGCCAGGAGGAGGGAAACCTCCATGAAACATTCAACCTCTTAGGAAAGCCTTCTATTTTGTTCACCGACACTGACTCTGGAGGGTTGGGTTTTACTGCAAAGAAAGACATACAAAATGAAAGAAAAACTGACTTAACCACAATTTGGAAACATGCATTCTGGCATTCTAGTTATATAGCACAATACAACATATTAGAATAGGAAAAAAGATACCAAGCAGAGAAGGGCAGAATTCAACAGAGCAAGAGAAAACACTGTAACAGACACGGATTCGAAAAGTTCTTCCTTGAATGATCCTTTTTATCTTTAAGAAACAGTGCTTGTATTGTTTAGGTATTACTAGAAATATCTAGTATTTTCTATTAAATTTATTTTATCCCACAGACTCTTATATCTTCATTTATGCTTTTAAGTTTATTTGCACCACTGTGTCAAACAGACTGCAGAGTGAAGAAAACCCAATAGCCACCATGAGGACTGCCTCAAGGGCGCTGTGAAAGACTGTCTGAGAATAACAGGAATGCCATGGTGACAAAAAGAAAAAAAAAAACAAACACAGCATAACATGATAAAAGATGTCACTGCTTGAGGACCAAAAGTGCAGTAACAACGACAACAGGAAAAAATGCCATGCAGTATTATATCTGATATTGTGTTGCATCAAGTGGTGGTAGGTCACTAAGTGCATTTACTGTGTGTATGATTTTTTTGATTTATTTAAAAACAATCAATTGCAAATTTAGGAAATTTAAACAGACCCAAGGCTTTTTTTGGTACTGTACACTGAAGAAATATGCGCCAAAGCTGAACGTTTTAAACTTTCTTGTCATGGCCATCTTTCACTTTTAAATATAAAAGTCTTCAGTGTCTTCAGCAAAAACAATTGAATTGGCCTTGCCTTTCCAGTACATTCGAAGGAGACTGTACTTCTTTTCCACTACATTTTGAAGGCAAATATTATATTCTTTACTTAAATAATGTTTGATATATTATACTCGTATAAAAATGTATCATAAAAGGCCTTGCCTTCATCAAAAGAAAAGGACCTTACCACTACACAGTACACACAAACAACTACAATTACAACCAAAGTTTTTAATTATTGTGTTTCATATAAAGTCATACCAATTTGACACAAAAATAACTAACAAATATTTTCACCCCATTCACATGAGTGTCTTGTGTGTTCTTACATAGCGTATGTAAGTTAAGCCATTTTTCTGTTGTCTCAGAACCAAGGGCGTTAGTCTCAGTGATTCTGAGAGTATGTGTGGTCTGCCAGAAGGCCAGGTCATCTACATCACAGTGTTTGCGGGCAACGTCCAGGACACATGGCCTCCCGTCTTGACCCTTCACACTAGAAGAGAAGACAAAAGTGTTGCATTTATTCAGTTGGCTAACAGACAACTTGAGTGTGTGCCAGAAACTCAAAAAAGAGTAACCAAGTTACTTCGGATGGCAGAAAAAGGTTGAAGGACAACTGCTGTAATTTGTTTATGGTTAAAACTTTCCTCATGCTTGTTAGAGCAAAGAAGGTAAATAAAAGTGTGAAGGCAGTGCAGGACAGTCTTACATTTCAAATCCAGTGAGTATACTGTGACTCTGTGGCACATGCACTATATTTAGTTTCCTTAAATCCCATTCCGGATATGACCTTGGTTGTTAGAGTTTCAGTTGCAGTAACCGGCTCTTACCTCCAAGAGGCGTTGTACGTAGCTGGCAGGAAGGTCTTCACAGATTCTACCCAGGAGCAGCGAACACGCATGTGATTGGGCACTTGACAGGAAACATTCAGTTGCCCGGGGGGATCTGGGAAAGAGGAGTCCAACAGAGTTCATTGTCAGGGTAGAGAGGGGGCTTTATTTGGTAAAGGCCCCATTATATGTTTTGTAAGTTTCTCTTATCTTGTCCTTTAGTCTAAAACAGTTCTGTCCCCCAGTGTCCCTATCATGAACTCAAATATTTCAGTGGAAGCTTGGCCAGTATGATGGGAAAACACCCTGTCCTTCAAAAGGAAGTCCACTAAAGGAGCCGCTTCCCGTTTGAGACACTTGCAGGAAGTGGAGGGCTTAGTCTATGTGACGGCCGGTTTCCTCTGTTCTGATCATTACTGGTTTAACAAGAAGTATTCCCATAGAATGAAAACCAGTAAAACTGACGTATAAAATTTGGAGGGAAAAAGAAGGAAATAAGGACATAAAGTCAAGTGTGAGAGTAAAAAATAACTGCAGGGTTAGGGACCTTTGCTACACGTCCTACCTCATATCTTTCCTGTTTCCTGCAGCTCTTACCTTAGAATCTATCTAATAAAAAGGCATAAATGCTGAACTGTGGAACTGATTTAACATGGAGGCACTGATGACAAGGCCTGCATCTGCTGCAAAGAGTAATTTGTTTAAGCTGCAGTGCCACAGCAAAACACTAAATGAATAACTTCTAAATTAGGTGCTGTAAGCCTGAACAAGTCACGAAAGCACTTACACCCTAGCCTCAGTTTGACAGAGTGGAGGAGGTTTCCTCGGTTGTCATAGCAGCTGTAGTTTCCCTGTGCTGAAAGATTTGGGTGCAGCAGGATCAAGGTTCCGTTTAATGTCACTTTGTGCCATGGCAAAGCTGAGCTGTGGTTGAGATGCCACACCACAGGTATCCTGGTCAGGAACAAGTAAAACTTCAGTTATTAAACAGAGGTAATTCAAATGAACAAGAGCAATGTCAAAAATTAAATACTTAAACCTTCATGGTTCTTCTTTGATTTAAACAATCCAGCCTAATTCTATATTTTTTTAACATCAACAAATTACATGAAGAGGCAACAACCTTGTGCTCACACTCAGCTTTACGTTCATTACAATAGTTGTTTAAAAACTCTCATTTCTCGGTCATCTTAGATCATTTTTATTTGGATTTACTAGTAGAAAATCAGACCCTATTTTACCCAGGCTGTGCCATTTCATATCAAATATTTGATACTGTCTATAGTTTCTCTTTATAATAGAAATGTGGCATATCATGATAATAAGTACAGTATGTACCTTCCGAATTTGTTCCACCCCAAACAGAACCCATATAAGAGGGAGAATTAAGACGGATACGTTTGTCAGCATCTTTAGATAAAGATTAATGACTTGAAGCATATTCTAAGAATTATTCACTATTTATTATTCACTATTCATAACTATTATGAAAATAGTTTTTCCATATCGCCAAGCCAAAGTTTAACTCTCTCATAATAAATTACTTTGAAAACATAGATAAAATAATAATCTTAAGATACTACAAGCAATAGTTTTTTTTCCTTACCTGATTTTTGCCTTCCCACATGCCAGTGTTACATTAGAGTCCAAACGCCCGAACTGCACGCCTGACACTGCAAACACAGACATCACATAAAATACTAAAGCACACTGTTGTGAGGGTTAAGGTATCTGCACACTGCACAATCTAACACACTATGTGTCTGCATTGTGATTTAAGCGGCACCATCTACAGTAGAGTCAACAATATAACAATAACATAACCATACAAGGTTATGAATCTAGCAGACACTAGGCTGTGGAGGCTTTGGCACAGAGTATAAAGCTGCTCCAGTGTGTTTTATTTTTTAAAAAGGTTTATCATCAGCACCATTAAAATAAAATTACTCTGAGTCAACAAATCCTCTTTGAGAGCTTTAATAACTGACAGAGAAACAGTTGAGCGTTTTAAGAACTTAACAAGATACAGACTATACCCCTAAGCCTCATCTAAAAACATTTTGAGTTTAACAACAAAATTAAAACTACAGTTGAAATGGGGAAAGATAACTGGTGCCGCTAATCACATAGAGATTTATCACCCAAATCTGCTCATTTGCAAAACCTTAAGCTGCATTCTGTTCACCGTCTTAATTTCCTGTGAGATTAATTAAATAACTACAGAGCATCTAAATTCACAAAGACCCAAACTAAACAAATGACTTGTGTGCTATGGAGTTTGAAACACTGAAGACTGAATAAAATGCACCAAGAAAGACAGTGTCCTCCTGTTAACTCCTCAGTGTTCTACAATATCCATATTTTGGAAGAATGGGACACACATCCCAACCGCATTTGAAGAACCCTTTGAAATTGGACAGCTATACAATGTGGATTTACACACTTTAAAACCCCTGGATGTGAGCGTTTAGTTTCTTTGATTTGTTCTTCGCCAAATTATATATTGTAGTGTCTAGTTATGCAAATAGCTTCTGTTTTATCAGCTAGGGTTTTGAGATAAACCTCTGGGATTTCTTTCTCCACGTTTAAACAATAAGGATGAATGGAATTGTGTTTGTGCTGCTCAATAAAAACTCACCAAGAACAATGTGTACAGCAAGTGTGTTGTCCAAACCTTTAACTGGAACTACTTTCAATGTAAGTAACAGCTTTAAGCAGCACAAACAAAACTTCATGTACGCATTAGAACTGGAGTGATAGCACCCCTTTTAAAATGTAAATCTCCAAGCCTAGGCTTATATAAGCAAACCCAGTTTCAAACATCACCATGTAACAACATCAAAGGTTTAAATCCAGAAATTGCTCATGTCTAATTATTAAGAGCAAAATAGCTTATTATAAATAGAAAATTAATAAAAAAAACTTGAGTTGAGGGTGGATTCACTGAGTACAACAACTATTTGTATCTTTAACTTAACAATTACTTGTTATCACACAAATCTGGAATGCTGTGTATTTGAAGGTATATGAGGTGCAGTGTGTACCTGAGCAAATATTTGTAGTGACTATAGTAATTTGCAAAGTTGATACTCTTGTGTGTGTGTGTTGTGCATGTTTACTTTGGCTTTCAGAATATGAAAGCTGGCATTTACTACTAGATCTAGAGTGGAAAAACATCACTTTGGCTACTAGGCTGCCACGCACACATCTTTAAAAATTCTAAACCTCAAACACTAAAACATGCGGAACTGCTCTTAACAATGGGATCTTCTCTCTGTCTCAAATGTGAAAGTATTAAAGCGGTACCACAAGGGATAGCTCTACACATTTTGTCAAGAAAATCTCCCTATTTAGAGTGTGAAACCAGTCAGGCGTAAGGGCATTTGGGATTTTACTATTTCATTTGCAGAATTGGTATATTTATGTTAGTTTTTTCTACTGCAATAAACTCAGATGCCCTTCAGGGACCAACTAAACTAATCCTGAAGTACATTTTACACACACTCAAGTAAAAGGTTTTACTGAAAGCCTTTTCAATACTTAGTTCTCACTGACACCCTGAGTTCACTTTTTTGGCCTTTGAGCTGTTTTTTTAGTGGTTATGCAAAATTAAACAGTTGGGGAATAGAGCAACGAAGTGCTCCACTGTGATTGCATTTGTATTTCTGAGTGTAGCAGAAAAAAACACAAAGAGGTGGACAATGAATTCTGCTGTCATATTTGGAAAAAAAGTCAATCAAAGTATGTTTATTCTGTTGTGTTTTTGTTTTGTTTTTTTTGTCAGTTACACCGCAGAATGGTTAATAAACTTGTACAACCAAGACAGGTGCTATTTATGTGACATTAGCAAGATGCAAACAGTTTTTTCCTCCAAATAAAGCAAAGACAACAAAACACGGAAGCAGAAAAGAGAGAGAACACAAGCAGCTTGAATGCAAAACTCTGAGGACACCACAAAGTCCAGTTATTATCTATTATAGTGGGAGTGATGTTTTCAGAAAAAAAATGATCTCACACTTATATCAGTACTGCAATTGCAATCTTAGGTTATCATAACTAGATTTTTTTTTTTTTTAAGTGTGATGCTTGTTATCTGCCTTGTTGACTCCTTTACAGCTGCCTTGGCCGACATTGGCTTTATAAATTGAGAGGACACTTTACTGTAGCACTATAAATTTAATTTCACTTCTTCTACAATTTTCTTTTCTCGTTCCTTCTCATTTCTTTGTCAATCTTTCCCCCAATAGTTTATAGTTTATTATAATTCAATGCCTCTCATCAGTTTTAAACTAATTTCCTTTATTTAAAAATGTCTTTTTCTGTTTAACTACCAAATACACACACGCACAAACACACATACATGCATCCACACAGGTTTGTATTTTTATTCTTGACTAGCATTGACATAACTTAGGGGGCCTGGTGGCTAATTGGTAGAGCTTTGGGTTGGGATACAGAAGTGGGTGGGTTTGAATCCAACCCCACCAGGTGTGGCCCCACCCAGCCATCAAGGGCGTCCTTGGTGCCGACCCAGACAAAAAATACATAAATAAATAATAGAAGAACACAAGCCAAATCAACGTGCGAAACATGTTCTGCTGTGGCAACCCCTGAAGGGACAAGCCAAAAGCCATTAATCTTTTGACTAACACTGGCATATTGCATTTGCTACCATAGTTGGGGTAAGCTAAACGCTTAGCCAAACCTATACCCAACCCTAACATAACTAACCCCTAAAACCTAATCTTAACCCTCAAACAGCCCTTTGAACATGTTAATACTGGCAAAATATCCTAACTTTACCAAAAGATCCTACCTTGGTAATGAAATGTAATTTTTGGCCCTGCCTAGGTA